>NW_018020584.1:2057499-2072167 GCF_002006095.1 Pseudomyrmex gracilis | reverse complement strand
ATCCTTGAGCCTCTAGCGGGTAACGTTTTCAATGTTAGATAATAAACTGTATTTACAATCCTTCTAAAAAACTAGGAGCATACAGATAATTTTATTACGGATCTATTGTGTTTGTTTCAAGTGTGTCAACGGTTTTGTTTAATATTAATTCGAGTAAGAAGTTGCTCATTTTTTAAATTTAGCAGACGACAAAGTTTTGTAAAATATAAGTAAGTGAAGATTTGGCAACATGTTATGAAAGAGACGAGAGGAGAGAAAGTGCGCGCAGCATAAAAAAACGTACGATGTAGGAGATTATCATGATTCATAAATAAATATTTAACTATTTTTTAAGTAATACAAATCATAACCTATACCAAATGTTCACGATGATAAGTTTATACATGTGTATGTGTACACATATATGCTGAACTCTGTGTGTGCGTGTCAGTGGTGCTCAATTTTTTCTTTACTTTCTACACTTACTTGTTGGTACGCCACAAGTACAAGTGGATGAGCTCCACTGAGGCTCAATAACTACCTTAAGATCGCACGAAGGTGTCCCATTTCAGATATTTAGAACGGAACAGATTCGCGAAAAAGAGAGCACTATAGCGAAAGTGCGCAGTAAGAATAAAAATTCGTTAATTAGTATGTGGGAGATGGTGACGTGCGGAAGATCCTTCGATCGTTTCTATCCTTTCGCGATAACGAAACTGGGCTTCCGAAATTTCACACACCGGTGAAATGAGAATCTAAACGCTTCGCTTCTTCTCACTTGATTGTTTCTCGTCTTATCTTGGAACAAAGCGCACACACACTAGCTTACTTGCCATGACAATCAAAAAGAAAATCGAAAAGAAATTGAAAGGAAATTAAAAAAAAAAAAACGTTCGGATAAAATATTTGCGCCTCACTGTCGATCCCTTTGATTTGCCATTGTACAGTCGCTCGACAAAAAAAATTTTGTATTTTTTTCGCGGATAAACAGAAGACCGGAAGTTTCCGACTTCTTGGAAGTCGGAACTTGGAAGCGCGTGTTTCTGTCCCTAAGTCGCGACGCTGCGCGGTCGTAACAATGCGCGAACTTCGCTCAATATCTTGCCATTGTTTAAGTTATTTTCAATCTTTCAGTCATGAAGCGCGGCGGGATGGTCTATTGAGTTTATCGGTCTGGATACATCTCGCAGTCGGCGATTCCATTCTAACGCAGGGGCGTCTATTTTCCGTTCGAAATATTCTCTCTCTCTCTCTTATCTCTCGCTTATCTTCGCGCGAAAAACAATTATCCCATCCAATTTTCCTCAAGGAATTGTCTTCAAAAACGAAGATCTATTAATTTGCGAAAAAACTACTGCGAGGTTTTACTTATACGTTCTGACGAAACAAGATTTGAAAAAACCGTTGTCGGCGAAAAATATTCCGTTAACTTCGCGCAAGCGAAACTTTCGTGAATATATTAAGGAAGTGTCTCGCTATCGTTCGCATTTTGCAAACAAAGCGCTTCTTTTTCGTTGCTATATTGAATGTTTCGCCCAAAATTTACTAACGCAATTTTTTAATTTGTTGGAAGTTTGTCAGGTGTTACACAAATTATTATTTGACATAAAAAATTTTTATTTGTAAACTATCGTAATTGTCAAATAAAGATAAATATACTTTAAAGGACTTTCTGAATATTTCTGGTTTTTTTTTTTGACATTACTAGTGTTAGAGAAAATTTTTCTTGTCTTTGCTTGACAATGAGAAAACGAGGTCGACGTCAGTGGATTTTATCTCTACATGTACAAAAATTACACCGTACGAGAAACAATTTCAAAGGTCATTGCGATTCGGAATCTTCTTAATCTCTGTTTCAACGTCCGAGTGCGGAAAGAGAAAGAGAGAAAGATAGAAAATTTCCGGAAGATCTCGCTACGGTGAAGAACAGCGATGTCCGCATCGATTGTCAACGACGATCGAAATATGTTAATATCCTCGCGAATATCATTCCCGCGTGTCGATTAATTAAATATCGAATAATTCAATCCAGTCTGAAAACATGGTACGCAATTTTCCAGTGAAATTAGCGTCATCGGCGCATTTCCAATGCAAAGAGCTTCCGCCCACGGGAAACGTGTTGCTACAAGACGATTTCCCATATGCGAGAAACGTCAACGCTAATTACAATTCACCAATTTTAATGACGGATATTGCCGCTATGCTCGTTAAAAATCATGAAACTTTGTGTTCGACAAATTTTATCTCACGATAAGAAATAGTATGTCTGGTTAATATTCGAATAGAAGTTATCGGCCGACTCTTTTTTTTTTAAAAGAAAAACATAAGGTTAAGTCGTAAGACACGGTATCGGAAGGAACGTGCGTGCGAAAAATAACGCGATAAACACAGGTCATCAGCTGTGATAAACGGGGACCTTGTATATTTGTCAAATTCTTGTAGGAATTTCGAAAAAAAGACCTTGAAAAAAATAATTCTTCTGCGACACGTGCGATTTCTGACAGCCGCGGCCTTGACATACATGCATCTCTCGTCAATCCTCTTACTCGTGTATCGAAGATGACATAATCACGTGATAACAATGTCGTCACCATCTCAAAGATGCCGAGGGTGTAGGTTGATATCTTCCTTTTGATTTTGACGTACCCAACATGCACCATCCTCCGACTGCGCCACTCCGGGCTTCCGCTCTTGTAAAAGAGGGAACGCGCGCCGCCACCACCGTTCATTCACAACCACCTGCTCGACGAAGTAACATCTCGTCCCGGTGTCATTCCGTACGCGCGATCGCGACAAAAAGAGCGACGTTCACGCAGAGTTCTGACTTTTGTTTTTCTTTACTAATTAGATCGACCTCGAATCATCGAAAATTTTCGCGCGACGAAATGAGAACTAACACTATTCCTAATTCTATATCTTCGATATATGTCTCGGTTGTCCTACTAATAACCTTGATTTCCGTCAACGAGAAGGCGCAGGGCATGTGTGAGTAATTTGTCTCTTCCTCTTTGTGTATATTAACGTCTTCGTTTTTTCTAAAATCTCTACAAAACATTTGCTAATGTGATCTATATTTGCAAAATGTTTGCGTTGCAATGAACTTTACGTGTGTGTCTCTGAGTGTGTGAAAGATTCAGACTGAACAGAATCAAATCTTTGTGCGATAAAAACTTCACGAGTTCAGAAACCAGACGAGATATTAAATCTTTTTAGTTCCGAGCAAACTTTTTAACAAAATAACTTTTTTAAGAGTATGCTCGTTATTTTCCTATGAGTTAATTAATTTGGTAACTTAAGACTTGAAGGCTGAACAAACGTGTTTTATGCGAATTAATGTTATTTCTTGGTTTTTTTTTTTTTATTAAGAAACAAAATGCCGATGTGTTACGTTTGATCCTACGCTGATAAAGCTTTATCTCACTCCATTCAAACCTATTCTGTGTCGTTGCTTAATTATTTGAATTTCTTTTATAGTATCCACTTTCTGTTGCTATTAAGAGGATCCCACATAAATTATTTATCTTCGTGCATTCAGAGTGAAGCTTCCTAATCTTGTTTTCTCTTTCATAATTACACTGACAATCAGATTTAATCTAATATTTACATTCCATTGTAAGTTCAAATCGTACTCTTCATTATCTTATGTATGTGTTTGTTTTTTTAAGTAAACTCGTAAATTTTCACGTGCGCGTATATTGCAAAGCAGGTTTCGCACACGTTGCTTACGAAGCGTGTATTTTCAGAAATCTTGGTTTATAAAAAAACGACGATTTACGTCGTCAAATATCGTACACAGTTCTAATTAAATTATTACGTGGTTTTATAAAGTGTTTCTTTTTTAAACAATATTCACAATAAATTTTTACAGTTTTTAATTACGCGTTAAGTCAGAAAAAATGTGTATAAAAAATTTTTAACTTTCTAACGAGTAAATAAACTGATTCCGCAAAAGAGAATTCTTGTATCTTTTACTAATTTTTACATAATAATATAAAATTGTAACAAATCCGACACAAAAGTTTCCACGAAGATGTATAAAATATCTTGCACTAATTATTTGTTTTCTAATTGCACATGTAATTAGTTTATTTCATTTAAAAAAAAACTAATAAAAAGTTTTTTTATTCGTGAAACTTAATGACATAGAAAAAAACAACTTTAGATTGAGAAAGTGTACTTGCAGATATGTTTGTTTTAATGTATTTTGTAAGTTTGTTTTAATGTATCTTCTGTAATTGCGTAAAATGTTGTGCGAACTTATATCTCTAATTACGAGCAATTAAAACGATAAAAGACAATCCATCACGTCACCGAACGCGAGTTAAATATACGAAATTCGGTATCTGAAATTTTTTGTTTGAGTGCATCGCTTCCTAGAAAATGTCTTCGTGTAGAAAAGTCAGAGTAAATACGTTCAAAAAAGTATAATATTTGTTGATGTGTGTGTGTGTGTGTTTACGTACGACTTTGCGTTTTTTAATTTCGCGCGTTCACAAAGGCTATAATTTGAACAACGTTTTCACATTTTATATATAGCGCGTGCTTCCGAATCGACAACGGTCTCTCGATCCCGGTCGTCGTTCCCACTTTATCGCGGATGCGCAATATTGTAAAAGACTTCCGCAGAAAACTCTTACGAGTATTGCAAATATAATTTCTCGGAAAACACGTCGCATCAGTTTTTCACTGTCGCAATCAACGATAAAACCACGTCGTGGAAAAATATGAAACATTTCGATAAACTACACACGCGCGTTGTGAAATAATGAAGTTTTCCATCAACTAGAGTATTTAAGACAACAAACAAAAGACACATAATTGAAAATAACTCGGAAAATTGTTGTAACGCTGAAAACTCATTTCTCTGTTTAATATTCTTGCTAATTACCAATTCTTCCTGTGTGATGCACAGAAATTTTGTTTAAACGATACAAAAATTCTACGTAAATGTTTAAATTTTTACGATATAATTTGTGTGTAATTGAAGCCCATATCAATTTGTTTGATTTAAAATTCAACGCAATCGAGGCAAAAATCATAAACATATCGCAATCTAGAGAAATACACAGGGGAACGTGAATGTATTAAAAAAATTGTCGCATTTATGTGAGCTTCATGTTTAATGATAACGGCATAATGTCAGAGAACACAGACATTAAATTAGTGACGTCCATGATTTTGCTGTCGCGTTTCGTTGGGGGCACGTTTTATAAATGACAGAAAGGAAAAGAGAGAGAAAGAGAGAGGGAAGTTCAGATAGACCGTAGATCTAACGACACCACGCGAACGTAGCTACAACACACGTCCCCGCGTTCAGTTTCTATTTGAGTTCCAGGCGATAGATTGTTACAGCGATGCTGTCGCGAAGTTTTGCTGTTCTACGCAAAACTTCGTGTAGAAGCGAATTATGTATCGTTGCTCCATTGCAATGTCAAATCTGTTAACTTTCGCGGCTACACAAAATGTTACAATAGCATTCACTGTTTGCTCACGTTTCCGTGACACGATTATCGGTTAGTACACGAGCATAGGATTAGCGACGGAGCGGAATTTATTCAGAATTTAAACAAAAGACTCGAGAAATAAACTCGAAAAGGATTCGTACTTTTGATTAAATTTTGCGTACTTAAACATTTGATTTTTTTATGGGATTTCTTGTGTAAAAAGTATCATACAACGTATTAAATTTAATGACTACATGTAGTATAATATTTTTGCACTAAAATATGTCAACATGTGCAGAAAATTGCGTCAACAATGAGAATAAAGTACCTTAATTACGATTAATTCATTACGTACGCATCTAACAGTATTTAATGGACTGTTGCATCTAATTTGTTCCGTACCAATCGGTTGCCTGTTCGCGTTCATCGTAAAAAAAACTCGGTTTTGATCCCGCAGCACTACGGTCAGATTTGATTTCCAACGCGAAACATGTTCTTCAATAGTCGTAAATGTCGCGCGAAAAAATATAAATAAATTTGACACGTACATCTGACGTTTTTTTTTTTTTTTTTTTTTTTTNTGCCTGTTCGCGTTCATCGTAAAAAAAACTCGGTTTTGATCCCGCAGCACTACGGTCAGATTTGATTTCCAACGCGAAACATGTTCTTCAATAGTTTTATGTTTCCCTAAAGTCCTGAGGGATTATTTCGGTTGCAAATTGTTACCTTGTTTTTTTTTTTTTTTTTTTTTTTTTTTTGATGATCAATCGGCATAATTAAGAAAAAACTGCGCGTTCTAAGTAACAGAAGGAAATGGTTGGCATTCCAACTCGGTGGCTCTTATTAAATCACTCAGAGCCGCAACGTTATTCGATCTGCGTCAAAGTACGTTTTACAAGAGGAAAAACTTCATTAACGTCGTATTCGATTTTTTTTTATAAGGTCGCTGCACACTTTCTTTTTCTTTATTTTTATTTCTTTTTAAATCTCCTCCCTTTATTTTTTCTGCGATAAAGAAAAGAGCGAAGCGCATTACCGCACGCTAAGCTCTCAAAACGATGTATTTTAAGCGTCACATTATTTGCTCGAGATAAGTATCGCCGCTGATCACTTTGATGCGGATCGCGATGATGTAAGATAAATACACAGCGTTGTTACATCAGAGTTATCTGAGATAATCCGCGGAGTTACGTAAATTGTCTGAATTAAAGATCGAAAATGGCAATCTTATAAATAGGCGGTCGAAATCCTTACTCGTGTGCCATTGGTATCGAGGTAAAGTGCACTCTGGTACATTCACGGATAGAATGGAATTACGCAATACGCCAGTCCATTTCACACTATAAATGTAGCGTCTGCTGCTCGGATCGAAATTCAAACTGTCCGGCTGTGACGTGCGATTTTCGTGAGCAATGCATACTTATGATAAAAAACGAGAAAAGAAAATGGTGAGTTTAATGAGTTCTCTCTCGTTCCGAGAATCCTTTTGTGAAACTTTTAAAAGCGGTAACACGTGGCAAAAACGGCTTCGATCGAAGAATTACCTTCGAGTGATTGACTATTTTTGTGGAAACGAATTGTTTGTTCACTGTTTGCGAGTAATTTCACGTATTATATGTATAACATATAACAAATTATTTATTTATTGTTTTCAATCGCAAAGATTTTTCATTCAATCTTTCAATTGCACACGTTCGCCCGTTAAAATTCAACGGATTCGTGTTGAAACACTCGATATCAGCGTTTGTTCTCAAGATGTTTTGTTGTTTGAAATTGAAATGTTAAAACAATACTTTTGCTCGAAACTTTTACTACACAGTGTACGCTATACATACCGACGCGACAATTGAATTATTCGATTGTCTTTATTCATTGAATTCGTGCGGTATCAGATTTCTCGATGACATGTACAGATTTTGGATATTCTATAATAATTTTTTTATGACAAAATAAAAAAAAAATGAAATAACGATACTCTTCTGTACGTTAAAAGAGGTTTACGTTAAACTATTTTTTGTATTGACATCTGCAGGTATGGAAATCACATAACGGGCGATTCTTTTTTTGTGAATTATAATTAAAACGTATAAATTGCGACTTCAGATTGCAAAACCTATAGTACGTGAATATAGTGCATATCACGACAGAAGTTAAAATTGTTAGAGTTAAAATTGTTTTTTCCTAGAGAATTAATTTAAATAATATACGTACATGTCTGTCAGCTTTACGTTTATAATTAAAAAAGGATCTCGCAGCAGTGAGATAGAAATAGTTATTTTCGGATTAACTGAATTTTGTAACAATTTAAATAAATAATGCGTTGAGTATTTGTTTTAGCAGCACTTGGAGCAGTGATAATTAAGTAAATAGATAGGCATAAAGAAAGATACAGCTAACTACGTGTATACGTAAATCCTTAAAAAAAAAAAAAACAGATTGTATTTCTTGAAAAAGCCTCTTTCGTATCAACTATAATTCTCGATAGAGTTACACTTTCAAAGCTAGTTGTGTGTTGCTATAATATCTACTGTTTATTTTTCTATTCAAAAGAAAGTTGTTTTAACTTTGATATCTTTATTTCATCTGATTTCTTTGCTCTGTAACTGCTTCTTTCAAGTGTTATTCTATTATTTAAATATAATTTTTGTAAGAAAAGAAACGAAGAGGAGAAAATGTTTAAAAAAACTGTTCTAAAAAAACTGATTTTCTAACATTAATCTCTTTTTTACAGCGATACAAAGTGAAACATTGAAAAATACCGGCCGTAGGAGCGTCGATTACGATCGCAAACATGGTACGATAAAAGTTATATGTTAAACGATACATACAATGTCATACAAATGTCAAAACAGTTTCCCGCGCGCCGTCGTTTTTATTGTGAAAATGTATCGTCAACAACCTTTTGTAAGGTTAACGTTCACATTAAAAACATTGAGAATTTACAAAACACTGAATTCAATAAATAAGAGCCGACAAAAACTTTATTGCAAATAATGTCAATCATTGTTTTTCAGCGTTGATCCACTGTATCACCTTGGGACAAGCTTGCTACGGCGGTTACGGGAAGAGATCTTATTCGAAAATAGAGCGCGATTCGTTAGAAGAAAGTATCAATCGAAATCTCATAGAATCCAACAAGATACAACGCGGTTTATTGGAAAAAAGTATTGATCAAAATCTTGTAGAATCCAAGATACCATCGACAAACGACGAGCTTTTTTCTATTCTTCCGAACGAAGAGTTTCGGGAACGATTAGACCAGCATTACACACGGATTCGCAAAGACATTCAACGACTCAACTCTTCTCCTCTATCGTCCTTGGTTAATCGATTGGTATGCACTCAGTTTTTGAACATATAACAATAATAATAATATATCTTTTACATATACACATATATATGATTATAAAAGATATGAAAAAAATTGTCTCTACATTCAAAATCTAAATTATAAAATAAAAGAATAAAAACGAAAAATACGTCAGAAAATAATATTTTGCTATATAAGATAAACAAAGTTATTAAAATTAGAAATACTTTTTGTATCAAAATGTATATATTTTCAAAGTGTTATATATTTTTCAGATAGCAATCCACAATCGTCCACATCATCGCATAGACTCGGACTTCACTAATAAGTAAAAAAGATGCACACACCAAAACGTGACACTTGCATATGTCAAGACCAGGCTGATTCGACAAGAAATTGATATCGTTTAAATTATTTTCTTATTGCGCTTATAATAAGGTATTTAGTTAAGATAATTAATTTTACCATTGTTTGCATTATCATTTACACTTACCATTGTTTATACTTATTCGTATACACTTCAAATAATCGCGTGACAATCACTTCTCTCTGGTGCAAACACAAAATATATACATAATTTATTGCAAAATACAAAACTAGGAAGAGATTTTGATATTTAGATGTTATCGGTATTAATTATCTTCATATTTTCATATAAATTGTATGTTACAGTATATATTTTAGTCAGCTATACATTTAATTACTTTCATGTTAGATTATTATTATTATTATTACTATAAAAACTACTTATCTGTTTAATCTAACAAAGATAATACGTAGCTTCTCTCAAAATTGCAATCTTTTGAACGCATATAAATGTTCCGTTACGGATATTATCTCAGTAGATAAACACAAACATGCCGACAATTAAGAGTGTAAATTATACGTCGGTTATGTTGTAACAGCAAGAATTTTAGCAGTTTCTCACTGTCTGCTTTCAAAAAATCAATAAGATATTATACAATCGGACAATGTTTCAACTATCGAACAACAATTTGTTCCGTACAAACATGATAATACGCCACACTAGTTAGCAGTATCAGAAGTTATCTGTTGGCAAAGTGAATATAAATATATAGATAAATAAATATCATTAAGTTCCAGTTGCTGAATTGCAATAACAGCTTTATTCATTATATTTTCTATTGTGACTCTTTTTAAAAAATATCTATTCATTAATCTGATTATGTTTGCAAGAAAAATGAATTATTAAAACACGTTATTAACTTCATAGTTTTCATTTCTAATGATTTAATGCGAATTATTTGATTATTGATTTAATGTTGACAATTACAATAAATGTGTTTTTACATGCTCTAATTCTGCTGTATATTAGATATGTATAAAGATTATGAAGTACGAGAGTATAGGCGAGTAAAATAAATAATGACGATGTTAAAACTTTCAAGACTGAAAATATTTGAGGTTGTTGTACTTTTTCAGACAACACAGTATAGTATAGTTTTATTATATTATATTTAATCGTTCTTTGTTTTTTTTTTCAGTATATTATAATTAAATATAATTCAGTATAGTATATAATTTGGTATAATATTAATTAAAATTCGGTAATGTACCTAACATTTATGTGTATGATTTAATAAAAAAAAGTCAAAGTTTCTAGTTTATTTGACAGGTGTTTGACGGAGTAGTAAAATATATGTTACATATATTACATTTATAGCAAGCTTTATATAATTTAAAAAGGTATATCGATATTTTACAAAATCATACTGTGATTAAAAAATTGCTATAAATAAAAGTTTTATTAGAGGGCATTGTAGTCTTCTGAAAGTATACGAGTTTAATTTATATAGAATGATAAATAATATTATGTTAACTTAATATGTATGTATGTGTATAATATATATATACACACATATAAAGTTATATTATATCATTTTTCAATAAGAGAGATTTTTTAAAAACACTAATTTGTTCTCCGATATCTTGCTACGTTTTTATTTTATTTATGTTTTACATCCTGTTTGCCTCATTCTAAAAACAATGCATTGGTTTTACTTGACAATTAAGAAAAATATTAACAATGTTCAACAAGTAGTAATAAAACTGTGAGACATACCAAAAACTTAAGTCGAGCTACTTTTTGATGAGAACTGGTTTATCATTAGACGAAATTAACAAGATTTCGGGAATATTTTCAAGGTTTTCGTTCGTAACATGCATTGCATCTTGAACATCGGCAATTTCTCTCTCATTGATATCATTGTTAATTGGAAAGCTGCAAAGAAATATATCAAAAGTGTTACGTTACTTTAATAATGATTATAGCTAGTTCTTTGTTTATTGATAGTAATTGTAAATTTCTGTTTTTAAATAAATTTATTTTTTATGTAAAGTATGCTCTAAAAGCTTTATACAAAAACATCCTTTTTTAAATTAATAAAAATGCGACAAGAGGTGATAAAAATGTCGTCCATTAATTATCGTAATGGAGCATTGCACTTTTACAGAAATAGAACAAAAGTAAAACAGAAATAGTTTGTAAAACAAAATGTGCAACTTCTAACGAGAATCTATGAAAAAGTTAGCTTTTTTAAAAAAAACTTGTGTAAAATGTCGATTTTATTTTTTCCGCAAAATATTATCATTATTTTTTTTTAAACTCAATTTTTCTAAAAAAATGTAGCTAAAAACTGTTCGTTACATATTTGTTCTATCTTTATTGATAAAGTTCACCTGATCGGTTCAACATTTTCATTATTAATCAATGACATCTGCCAATTTGAGTCGTATGTGTTATCTGCAGAAAAATCTTTCCATCTTGCACGATTATCATCCGTCAACGTGGCTCGTCTAGCGATTAAACGAGAAAGAATCCATAACGCCTTGTCGTTTTGCGGAGATTCGCTCAATAATGTCTTGTCCGCCAGGATGTGCATTGTAGGTATATCTTGAACATTGTTGCGCTTTCCGTGTGCTATAGTGTGTTTTATAACATGTTGATTATAATAAGACAGTAATAGTAAAACAAAAGGATACATCACCGTACACTACAAAGGACATTACTTATTATTAGATATTTGATATTTTTGTTTATTTATTACTAGTCATTGTTACCTTCAGAAAGTTGTTTTAGTTTTTTATTTAATCATTCTTACTTATTTATTATTTTCATTGCGCACTAGTATTAGGAAGAGTGTTGATAAAGTCACTTACCTCCCCAACAACCCGATCCAAAGCTCACACAAGCTGCTGCATTGAACATGACACATTTATTTATATCAGTTATATTACGTATGTATATTGTACGAAAAAGATATATCTACTTTGTTGAACTTCATTATTTTATTATTATACTGATGAATCAAGTAACGGCAAATCAGAACAAAATTCCACATATTCTAATTTTTACGAAACTTTGGTGCTTTCTTGACGCTAGAAGTTTATATACTTGTTATTTAAAATTTTCGATAATTTTTGATAAAGAACAAATATTGCATTGTGAAATTATTTTCTGCTCGATGCGTAAATAAATTTGTAATTTCTCCGAACAAACTTTTATGAACGTTGATATACTCTTATAACAAGCGCTCAAGTTTCCGCGTAGTTGTGATTACGAGATAACAGGATAAAAATGAGATTTACAGTCGTATTACATTTATCTTCAATGTAAGAACAGACCCGTAATCAAAGCGGACATTAATAAAAACCGCATTTTTGTTTGGTCATTAAATAATTAAAAAGTTTGTTGTACAAAGCTACAAAACCATACAATCAAAAAAAAAAAAAAAAAAGAAAAAAGAAACACAAAATTGCATTATACTTACAGGCCGTACAGAAGCTTCCGGCGAAGCAGAAGAGCAACATAATGATTTGCATAATACAGAAGTTTCTCATGATCAGTGCCATCTGATCTGTTTTCAACTTTATAAATGATCAAACGAATACAAAAGACGATAATCTGCGATTACTTGTGCGCCGCCTGTAAATCAATTTTAATATAAAAATATTTTCTTCGAGTTGTTTCAACAAATAAATAACTTCAAGTTTAAGTTAAGTAAATAAAGTTTTCTGTTAACTTTTATACATCTTAAACATTGTATATTTTCTTCAATAAGAGAGAAATCAGCAAACTGCTCACCAACTTATCAGTAAACTAAAACGTGCGCGTGTCACTAGTTTTCTTTCACTTTTGCAAAAACGGAAAAAATGTATATTGTTAAGAACGCGTTTCTGCGCGCGTTCGGTAAGCTGAAAACTTAACGAAACGGTTTGATCTCGACGAAAGAGGTTTGATCTCGATCGAAGAGGTCAGCAACTGAATTTGAAGGGAAGCGGTGCGAACCGGCGCTTTTATAGATGACAGAGAACAGCGCCTGTCTGTGTGGTGGGGTGACAGAGGGGAGTGCGCACCTGCGTCAGCGAATCCCGTGCGAGTTCGCGAAAACAAATTGTGTGGAAAAAATGTAATTAAACTGTGACATAGCTCGTTCTTAGCTACGGTTAATCGGCGCATTTATATAATACGAGAAAATGAGTCAAAAATATATTTAAAATTAAAAATTCGCGCGTAACACACCAATACTCTGTTCATTACTTGAAAATGTTATACGCTTTTGTCGAAGGATACAAAAGCGTGTACTTGACAAGATAAATTTTGTGCGATTGCAAACATTTAAATTTGCAAAAATAAGCATTTCAAGCAAAAACACGGGAAAGCGCAACAAGTTTTCACACACAGTAGCTATTACTATATAGATTCGATCGCGCGACTCGAATGCTTCAAGTGATGCAGCCGTCGCGCGGTGCACGCGTATCGTAAGTAGTTACGCAAATTCGTGGTCAGACCGCACACGGGGAACATAAATATCAGCGCACCTGGCGCTGAATCGAATCAACAAAGGAGCAATGCTAATAAGCATTTCCGTTAATAGCCTGTCTAATTATATTTGTAATTTATGTCGGTAAATAAAGATCCTAATCCAAGCGATCTCAAGAGAGAAACAAAAGAAAATATTTTTAACATCAATAAGATTCTTCTTCTTACACGTGCAAGTTAGTTCGATTACGAGCGAGCGCGTCGCTTCCGCTGTCAATTATTTTAGCGATTCTTCGCATAAAAGGCAACAAACAAACTATCCACCGACGATTTAATTTAACGACCGTTTACGTCATTTCGCGTTCACGTTTAATATAATTTTACGACACCGATTCTATGGCGCGAAATTTCTAGGGTCGCGCGGCGATTTAACGTGTTTCTGTCTTTTTCAACGTTGATTACGTTAACATAATATTTGGATGTTTTAACAGAGAATGCGCCTCAAGCTATATTTTTTTTTTGTATTAACGTGTATCGACAACATACGGATTTTTTTCTCAGATTTTCGTCAAATAAAAAAAAAAAAAAAAAAAAAAAAAAAAAAAAAAAAAAAAAAACAATTGAATTGAAAATATAAAGTAAAATATTCGTATATGGTAACGCGTATATTACTTTATACATGCATTGCCGATAAAAAAAAAAAAAAAGTGTAGATCGCGTAGGTAGTCAAATAATTTGCAAACGCGCGTAACGGTGGGACAGAAATTTCGAAAACGCGACACAGAACATAAATTCGGTATGTATGCTTCGTGTGCGCGTCGCAAGCACAGACCATTTCACTATGACATTCAATATGCGCTTGCAATAAAAAAGGGGACCAAACGAACCGCGTAAAATGTACATCGATTCTACACGGAAAAAAAAATGATGTTAAATCAACAGCATCGGTCTAATTGGAATATATCTTGTTGACGCAACATCAATATTATTGAACTATACATAGCAGATAGTTGTTTTTAGAATCTAGACATTAAATTAATCGCATATGCTAGTGAATGAACTATTTATTTTTGTGGCAGCCCGTGACGTAGACGTTTAATTGAAGCAATTCCATTTTTTTTTAATTTAACAGCATTTTTTTTTCCGTGTATA
>NW_018020584.1:2042901-2054159 GCF_002006095.1 Pseudomyrmex gracilis | reverse complement strand
TGGTCGATCATGTGCAGATTGCGGTGGGCGTGCCTAGAGCGAATGGACAGGTCGAGCGCTACAATCGGGTTATTGCACCTATGTTGGCTAAATTAAGCGAGGCCCCTGCAAAGTGGGATCGTGTTTTGGATCGGGTCGAGCACTCGTTAAATAATACCGTCTGCCGATCCACCGGCGAAACACCGTCACGATTATTGTTCGGCGTGGAGCAGCGNGGTCAAACTAACGATGTATTACGCGAGATACTTCATGGATATGTTGACTCCGAGCGTGATCTCGACGAGTTCCGTGATAAAGCTTTTGAAAATATCGTCGAATCGCAAAGAAAAAATACCAAACGTTATAATTTGAGACGCAAGCCTGCACGCGAATATAAAGTTGGTGACTATGTTGAGATCCGTAACGTCGANACCACGCCTGGAATCAATAAAAAACTGTTGCCAAAATTCAAAGGGCCGTATATTGTAAAAAAGGTTTTAGACCATGACAGATATGTAATCAGCGATATAGACGGGTTTCAGTTGACGCAGCGACCATACAGCGGAGTAGTAGCGCCTGATCAGATGCGCCCTTATGTTAATTGAAATTGTAATATTGTATGCTTGGAATTGTGATATTGTATGTTTATAATTATTTGTATTGAGATAAGAAACGCCAGACCGAGACGGTCTGAAGGTCAGGACGGCCGAGCTGTAGGCAATGGTTTAGATTTCAAACGTTTGTAATATATTATTAGTCCTTGACGGGTTTAGCAGTATGTATTCGTAACGATGATTTTCACGTGCTGTTTTCGTGAATCTCACGCGTCTTAATTATTCGGTTCTCTCGACTGTCGAGCGGTCGACGGTGAGAGCAGTCTCGTCTCAGCTGTCGACAACGAATAACCACCGAAACGAGAGGACCTTTGTGGCACGCGCGTTATCTCGACAAAGCCTTACTAAGGCAAAATTCTATAACTGATTGTATAATAAGTAAAAATAAAGCCTACAATATCGGTAATTGTATGAAATGCACATCTACTTGAAGCAATAAAATATATAAGTTTTAACATCACATCATTTTAATATGATACCATAAATAATTGTTGCAACTATTTATTATATTGAAACCAATGTAATATATAATTGTTACAACGATATAAAGTAATTCAAAGAAATTCACAGATATACTGACATAAAAATATGTCAGTTTCCTTTGAACGGATATTTACTCCAAATAATTATTAATAGTTTTATATCAATGGAATAAAACATTGATATGTAAGTGCAATCATGTTGCTTCTTTTGTATGCAAAATTCATTTGAGTAAAAAAGTGTTTACTTTTAAAGTAAAATGCATATATATATACTTATGTTTCAAATACAACTGCTTTAAAAACAATTACTTTTTTATTCTCAAGGCAAGCACTAATGATTCATTCAATGAAAAATATAATCCAGGAAAACATATCTCTTATGTACTGGATAATATATTCAATCAACTAAAATATAATGTCAGTTATTTTAAGTATATATATTGTAGCTTTATCTGCATACGAAATTCATTCAAATAATATTATGTTTATTTGTAAAACAAATTGATACATTTCAAATAAAAATGCTTTTAAAATACTCTCTTTTTTATTCTCAAGGCAAGCATCAGTAGTTCAATCAATTATAAATGCAATCCAATAAAACGTATAACTTATGTAATGGATAATATATCTAATCAAATAAAATGTAATTAAATTTAATATAACTACATATAATATTAATTTATCTTCATATAGAATTTATTCAAGCAATTTCGTGGTTCTGTTTAAAATAAATTTATATATTTCAAATAAAAATGCGCTCAAAACATTCACTTTTTTATTCTCAGGACAAGCATTATTGATTTATTCAATAGTAAGTATAAGCCAACAAAACATACAACTTATGCATTTGATTAAATATCTACTCAAACAAAATATAATTTGCACAAGATTCAAGTAAAAACACAATTAAAACAATCATATTTATAGTTATTTCATGATTATAATGTAATCTAATACTAAACTTAGAAGCATTCTTATAATGTGATATGTGTTTAATACAATATTATATGTTACTACTTGAAATATATATTTCGTTCGTTTAATATACATACTTAGAAATAAAATCAATTCCAAATGCAATTGAACGAACTATTTATTTTTGTGGCAGCCCGTGACGTAGACGTTTAATTGAAGCAATTCCATTTTTTTTTAATTTAACAGCATTTTTTTTTCCGTGTATAAAAGCAGCGCCGTGGGTGGCGCGTTGCGCCGTCGTTAATATTCTATTTTCGTAATCGCGCAGATTTAAGCTCCTTCATACATCGCGGTGAGGCAAATTCGACTTGATGACGTCACGAACTTTACGAAACCGTTGCAAATATCATATATGTCGTCGATAAGATTTTTCCTGAGTATAACTTAACAATTTGTAAAACTCAATAAATTCCAAGTTTTCCATGATATTACACTCATGCACTGTCTGCTGCGACAATTACTCACTTTCGATTCTTGGACCCTTCCACTAATTCATTTACAGTTATTACATTAATGATTGTCTCAATAGAACAATCCAGTGATAAAAAATCTTCATGTAATTAAGAAGCATAAAAAAATATGATAATGTTTTTAAAGAAAATATATTTTTCGCATAGATTTGCGAGTCAACATGTTCTATGATAATCATTTTCGATATCTTAATTTTATCAAGATTGTTACAGTTGCTGCCAACAGTATAAAACTTTGATAATTGAAGATTCCTCAATAATACATATTAATTATAATCGCTGGGTATGTAGTTTGTGGTTTCTAGATAACATAGTACGCGTTACCACGGGATGGTGATAGTCTAAAGTATGAAATAATCGAGCGCCAATCGCGCGACGTATAAGTTACCGAACTACGGTAATATTGCACGCTACAATATTCTTAAAAATCTTTCTAAGAAAACTTGATTGAGAAAAAAAAAGACAGAAATGTATAAAATTGCCACATTTATTTTCTTCACAACTTCGAATTAATATTTTTGCAATTGGTAAATTATTTGAAGTGTTGAGAACTTAAAACACGCGGAAAGTTGTCTAGAAAACAAAAAATCTAAAAACTATCGTATGTACATTGTACGCAATTTTAAAGATGCGCAAATTTTAAACGAAAATATATATCCTATTAAGCGAAACATAAAAACCACATTTTCGCACAATCGGATAACGGTCAGAGCCTGAAGTATACGCAGGTCAAAGATTTAATAAAGTAGTGTGATCAAAGCAGAGAGTCGTAGACAACTACGTGAGGCGTGACATTATGAAGGAAAGTTGCGGCTCACAAGTAATTTTGCTGTCAAAGACGATATCGCAAGGCTAGATAAATCTCTAGGCAGACACTTTTCCTATGTACTCTATCTCATGAACTTAGCTTAAGATGATGACTCGTCTTATAATACCTTACGAAGCACAAAATAGAGACATGTTCTGTTACTCATTTTGTCATTAGTACAATAATCCAAAGCTGTTTCTTTGTTCTGTAAAAAAATTCAGTATAATTTTTCTGTTATTTTTCTACACAAAATATTAATTAAATATATCAAATTTAAGTTGCTTGTATTATATATATATTTATTTATTTATCACCTAAAAAAACCTTAAATAAATTTTTTGAAGTATCTATATGTAATGTCTATACATGTCTGACATACGTCAGTTCTTGTGTTGTAAGATATAACATAGATAGAGAGATTTGAAGATCTTGTCGTATCAGCATCGAACGAAGAGGCGATAAATCGAAGAGTCGCACATCGAGAAAAGCTTACAAGTACTTTATACGCTTGCGATTTCTTTACATTCGGTTGCCCTCGAGGAGCAGACTCAGCAATCGTATCGACGATTTTCTAAAACGTAAGGTTGCTCTCGCGCTTTATCTTGTCAAACTGTCACTGCTCGCGTCACAGTTCGCGAGTCAAGGTCGAGTATTCGTTTTTTCGACAAATTTGAATTACATCTGGCGCAAACACGCGTTATATTCAAAACTAAAAAAAATAAAACTATAGCACATTGTTAGTTAATTAAAATTTTTATCAGAATATTTTAATGATATTTTTTTTAAATTAAACTCTTCACTCAATAATACAGTTTCCTTAAACGTATTTAATAATAGCACATTATGCAAAAAGCTATTGTTCCCTTTATGCGAGTATGACATTTTCATTGGGAGATAAACGTAATGCGCTTTGTTTATTATTATTGGAATCGGATTAATATTTACCAATGCTGTATTATTGATTCGAGGTGGCGCAGAAAATTCGAAGTATAACCGTAGAAGAAACGGCTTGTGTTTATTTTAAATCCGATTTTACACTCCTCTGATTCGCGGATTCGAGTCGTATATGTCCGGGATTATAAAATATCCGTCGTTATTAATGTATACATACACACACGTGTTCCCAATCATGTCGCAAAATTTGCTACGCAATCAGCAGAAAACAGACAACAATATAATGATGCAGCATTCGCGCACGTGGAGAGGCTGCGGCTCTACCGGAGTCCGGCTGACGAAGGAAATGAGCGGCCGGAGCCGCTCAAGGGACCGGTCTGCGCAAGCACAGGTGCAAGTTCGAGGGTATAAAGCGGAGAAGCTCGAGCCCGCGGTGCGCACTTTGTGCTTCATCTGTCCGTCATACAGATCGGTCCCGATAGACAACACACGCAACGGCTCCATTTACCTCGGCACTGTCTCATCGCATAATTTTTTTTTCTCTCCGCTGCTTCCGCATAATTTGTATCTTTCCATTAGCGTTCGTGCGTCGTTTCCGCTCTCTAGTCCCCTTGAACGGAATTTTACGAAGTTGTTGGACTCTTCTACGCGACAGCGCACAACTCGCAGGTGAGTCACGATTTGAGCTCCTGTGTTATCTCGAACTTTCACACGCCTTCTTCCGTATCTGAATATCGCTTTGTTAGTTCTCCCCGATGGAAAACTTCGCGACACTGCGCTTTTTTTAATCAAAACTTTTTTTTTATAAAAAAACTTTGAGTGAAACTTCGATCACAACTCGGTGTTATTATGCTATCGTCTCTTGTAGATGAGAGAGTCGTTCGCGTTGTACACGTCGGCATTGAACTAAAAAGCGATAGTTATCTCAATTTTGCGTCGATGTTAAAACGAAAGAATGCGATTAATTTTTGACTCTAAAATTTTTGAACATTTGATCGATCGTTTCGCGCGGCTTTCGCTAAAAGTGCGGAATAATGCGGATTAATGCTTGTCAACGCGCAGTAAAACGACGTCGCGCGTCGGTAAAATGCGTGACATGACGTGACGTGTCCGCCGTAACGTTGGCAATCGAGGTGTTAATGCAGATCGAGTGCGAGTGGATGGAGGTTCATCGGGACCTCAGTGCAATCGTCGTTAATTGCCCGTTAATGTAAACGGGGAAATGCGTCGGATTCGTTCGATTGGACTACGCAGATTTGTGTCGCAGATTTGTGTGTAGTGATCATTGAGTTTAATCGAATGCTGTCACTATTTAATGGAGACTCATGTTTCTTGCTTACTACTAGATTACGTTCTCGCGTCAATTAACGAGAATAGATTGTAAACACGTGTAAACAAAATTTACAAACGGTGACGGTTGTAAGTATCGTAAATTTCTGTAATTTCTTCAAGCAACTTCGAGTTGCGACTTGATTGAAGCGACAGAAGATTCGATTTAATGTCGCGCGTGATATTTGCTTCGTACATTTGCTTATAATTGTAAGAATAATATATGTTAAATAATTTTTATTGTACATCTCTACAGATTTTTCAGGATTGTCTCGCTAACTCATCAAAGATCCTTCGAATTAACTAGAAATTTTAATCTCTTTGTGTTATATATAGTTAGAATTAAAACACAATTTAAAAACAATTATATAAAATTATTGTTAAAATTAGTGATTTCAAAGATTACAATTATTTTGTGTGTTATTATATATACGTGGAAAATACTCATTCACTTAATTAAATTGCAATGCGAAAACACGAGTGACGATTTTATTCTCTTCGATGCGGCGATTAAATAATTACACGAGTGTCTATCATAAAACCCAAACAAAATTGCACACACACAAATTGTTACACACAGCGAGATAGAAAATTGCTTTTATTGACATGGTAACGTCTGTACAGACAGATTACGTCTGTTAACTCGACATTTGATTTTAACGCTTTGCCCTTCGGTGCAGTTCGAACAACGAGAATCCAAATACTTCGACGAAGTTTGATACCTCTGTGTGGCGACTCGAAACCCCAGACCAGCCGCGAGAGACAGAGACAGAGAAAAAGAGAGAGACTACAAAGGTGTAGCCGTGTGTTATTCGAAGCTTCAATTACGACAAATGCGTGGTTCTCGCGAGTTTATTTTGCGTACGTCGTCTCTTAGTTTTCTCATCTTTTTGCGGCATGCAATAACGTTGGAAAAGCAGCAAAATAAACGCCACGAACAAATTAGAGATAAAACAGATATTCTTACACGGTTTATACATTTTTTCTTTGTTGTGGTTGTACGATCACAAAGAAAAACAATTACTCAAATTGCACCGTAATCAGGAGATAACTTATGTGTTCCTGGAACGACATTTTTGAAGCTGTAGAACAAAAATTATATAAATTTCTTTGCAGTCGATTCCTAGAACAGACAGACTCTCTCTCCTCTCTCTCTCCTCCTCTCTCTCTCTCTCTCTCTCTCAGAAGAAGAAAGGGAATACATTTTTCATATTTTCGCTGAAGCCTTTACTTTTTTCAAGGCACAATATCTTAGATATCAGTTCGCGGGGTAAATCATTGCATTATCTTCGGTCCCTTCTACGCGCGTTCTTCGCCACCTGAATTATTACGTGCTCCATGACAAAGTGCGTCGATCGGGAAAGAAGACATTTATTTTTTTTATAACTCGATTACTGAACGCACGTGTGCGTTTGCTGTCGCCGCAAAATCACTATTTTGATTTATATGCATATCGATAGGGCGCGCTCCGAGAGAAATATTTTATAACGTCGCTAACTATAGGCAAGCCGCGCGCCGATGCGTGTGCGGCGTTGAAATTTGCGAGCTTTTGAGCGCGATTATTACTCGCGCAAATTAATGACGCCATTAATAAGTCTCGATGAGATGTCTAATTCATAACAGCCGCGAGCAGTATAAACCGCCGACAAATTCACTACAAATTTATAGGCACAATTCAAGATAACAGCCGACGTGTACGTATACGTATACGCGTTGAGTGTGCGTTCGAATGAGCGATGCGACAGTAAAATAATGGACGTAATAATATAATATCGAAATCGCGATCGATCATGTATCTTTTTAGCGCGTCGGAGAGTTCTCGACCAACTTCGAGCGATAAAATTTATTGCGAGCTCGGCGCAAGAACTCGTCTGGCTGTCATAAAATTTTCACGAAACGTCACAATACCGCCGACTTCTCATATCCCGCCGCAAAGCGGATTTTGATTTACGTAAAAGTCACGTTATCACCTTATTGCGCGCATTATATCGCGAGACGATTCCAGTATCGAACGATTCAATTACTCACTTGAGAATTTTCTGAAAATCGAAGATCCGTATTCGATCGAGGATAAGATGTAAAATCACATACTTTTAATTTAAAAGTAAAAACTTTCACGGTAAAGTAATCTCGTATTAACGTATGTACAGATATCTCACACTGTAATATACGAGATTTCCGCGACGAGATAATGGGTACAGAAATATTACGACGCGTAGTCATGAATGTGTAATCGCAATCGATGAGCTGACACATACCGTCTCGCAACGATATATCCAAGCTCGATTGTTACATATTGCTTCGTCGTCGTCGCGCAAAACGCCGTTAAAGTTTTATGAAAAGATCTCCAAACGTTACTGAGATATAAAAAAACTAATATCGCTTTAGTTCCCATACGGGGAAACTTCCGTTTTAGATATCCATAAATATGATGTACATTTATTTCGCTCTGTTCGCGTACAAGACAAGCGTATTGTTGCAAGACTCTCGTACAACGTCCAAGATGTACGTATCGACGGTTTAAACGGCCGTGTATCATCCGTATGCACCGAGTGTAAATTCCATTATTCGCGAGTAATATGATAAACGCTGCGCCATTCTCCGAAAACTTTTGCAGTTGCTAACAAAATTACTGCGCAATTCATTTCGGTTTCGCCCCCCGCTCATTGGTCGCCATCCTCGACGCTGCGGGTGGCTTTTAAACGATTTCGTTACGTCGCGCGATGTATTGCAAGTAGTATTAACCTTTAATGTGCGGCGCGAGTCTTGCATAGCGAAAGAGTCGTGTTCGTTGTCATTAACTCTAAAACTTTGTTTTTCTATCGTTGTGCTTTGCAGCTACACTTCTGAAAAGTGTACAATTGAGAAAAATAGGATTTTGTGAGCAAATGGATTATTTTAATTTAAAAAATGCGACATTTCAAATTTTCGAAGCACTGTTAGAAATTGAATAAATGAACTAAAGTGAAAATTTATACGATAAGAAAGCGAAGAAAATGAAGATATCTTCTCGCGTTCAATGTTAATAAAAACATCTAGGAATAAACAAAAACTATCACCTTTATATAAGACTGCGAATATTATTATACTAATTATTATACTAATAATGATAATTAGAAAAAAAATCATTTTACACACAATATCCGATCATTTTACACACAATATTTTGTTGATTTCTGTCGGGAAGCGGAATTAATTCACGAACAACGCGACGTTCGCAGGAATTTCATACAGTAATTTCTGTTGATTTAACTGGCAGTTTCATTTCATTTGAAACCGATGCGTCACGGGAAAAACAAGAGAATAAAAAATATTTATCCGCGTTTCCTATGTTTTCGATGATGCGCGCGCGCTCTCTCTCTCTCTCTCTCTCCGCCGTTTATTTGCTGTGTCCGCTTCGTAATTCAATATTACGGTCCTCTATACGTGATTAATGCGAGTTAATGATTTCACTCGCGTTTGTGAGCGTAAAGAATGACGATAGCTTAACTAATCATATTGTCACAAAAGCATATTGTGTGTATATTGTAAAGACAAATAGAGTTTTTTTCTCTTTTGTTGACTTTGTTCGTGAATCATGATCGTACAATCAGAATCGAGAAATTAATTTGATTGTCTCTTCTGTCTCTTTCCTTATCTCTCTCTCTCTCTCTCTCTTGCTCGCGCGGAAAAGTTTCGTTCGGCGTCTCTTTATTACAAAGTTATTATCGCGCGCGACTGGTAATTTTGAGGTTTGATGCATTTAATAGGCGCCACGTGGATCGTTCGTTTCGTGATTTCCACGGCAGAAGTTGCACACATACACACACACACACACACATGTTCTTGACACACTGCTGAAGAAACATTCTCTGACAAGAAACATTCTTTTCTCAGAACGCGGCGCGCGCGCCTCTCTTTTTCCCTCGTTAGAAGAGAACTGTTCGTGATCGTCTTCCAAAATTTATGACATTTCCTACGACTTCAAATGTGCGGAGCTTTTGGTGTCACGGGAATAATTTCTTGGCCCGTAATCACAGATCTTCGCATAATTCAGTTGCAGTGTGTCTCTACGCGCGCGAGATTCTTTCTTTCAGAAAATTAAATTTAATATCGCGCGAATGAATTTTCCAAGATAGAGTTAAAGCACGTGAAAGAGTTTTGTTGGACATTTTTTTTAAATTTTGTGTGTTACGCTCGGTGCACGTTATCGAAGAATTATCATGCCTACGTTTGAGTAATTTTTTTTTTTATATCAAATTTTATTACATAATTCTTGCGTGTATTTCAAATATTTTTATATTTTTAACAATTACGCGATCATCGAAGAACCGAAAATAACGTTCTTCATAAGACTGTCTGCTTCGTTTAATCGAAGAGATAGATCGCGCGTTATTATCTACCACGACACATCGCATCCTTTACCTAAAATATACTCGATTTTCCCCCCTCATTTCTTATCGTCGTTGCATCATCGCCCCGGGAATAATAATTTGCCCGAAGAAGAAAAGCAGTGAACTTCGAAAAATCACCGAGATAAGAGATACGTTTTATCGACTATCCATAAATGCAACCGCTGTATCGCTTATTACACAATACAGACGTCCTTTTATCTCGTTTATTGCGTCCCACTCGATCAAATTGATATATTTTCTCGAGCAATAAAATTTTCTTTTTTTTTTGTCTGCTTACGATTCCTATTATAGACTCAATGAGATGTTTTAGAAATTTAAGAATAGTAACAAACAGTTGAAAAATAGACACTACACATATGAAATGTCTCGTATTTTTTAATACAGATATTTTCGCAAAACTAGAATGATTTAAAAAAAAAATCTGTATTTGAGAAAATCGAAATTATTCTTTAAACGTAATAACTTTTATAGTATTTCTCTCAATAAGTTAACTTCAAAGATAATTATACGTGTATATGTGTACACACGTATACATAAATATACAAATTATGTACACGTTAATAAATGTAATGTAATGTAACTCATAAAGATAATCATATAGAGAACGATCTAAAATAGAATATTTAAATATAGAGATTTTCAATCTGGTAAGCTGAAACTGTGAAAACATGACATATGATGATTTGCAGGCTCTATTATCTTGTTTTCCTGCGTAATCAAGCTTGTAATATAATTTTCCGCTCGTTCGCCAGAGGTGATTTATGTAGATAATAATTTCGCATAATTATGATTAGTCGTAACATAAACAATTGATTGAAGAGTATAAAGTGAAAATTAATAATTTAATCTCTCGCGCCTTTTTAGCTTTGTCAGTATTTTGTTAACATATTTATATTGCTTATATATTGAAATTGCGCATCTCAATAGTAAATTCTATAAATTTATACATAACGTAATCATGTTTGGCTTTTCGCCTAATTAAAATACGCAAAATACAGTAAGAGGAGAATAGAAAATCCATACGTTGAAAACTTTCTCGGATATATCACGCGTGGGCGATTATTTTGTTATAGAAAACTTTCGTATGAAAAATCTACTGAAGCGAAAAATTGGCGACTCGCTCGAGCGTAACAAGCAAGTGCAACATTTTTCGCGACGTACGAAACCTTGAGCGATAATTTTTGTTCTTGACGTTTCTGCTTCCGGCGGTTGTTCGTTGCATCCCGAGTCGAAATTTTGATGCTACTTTCAAACTTTTGAAGATACTTTGAACCTATTTAACTGACCAATATACTTATTTAAACCTACTTTGA
>NW_018020584.1:2021308-2042786 GCF_002006095.1 Pseudomyrmex gracilis | reverse complement strand
TTGGAGAAAATGGAAATTTGTGACACTTTTAGGTTGAAAGTAAGAGCAAATTTTATCCTTGCAATTGAACCTACTTTACTATCGTAACTCCTATATATAGTAGAATGAGAGGTTCATCAGAGAGTCAAAATTTCGACTCGGGATGTTACGTTCACTTTCTACTGCATCGGCATCGAAAAAACAAAGCGAAATTCCGCGCCAATTTTGCACACGGCGTTGATCGGTCTAAAAAACAAAAATGCGTATCGACATTCGTCACGACGGTGTGTATTGCCTCTACGTACGCGCTGACAAATCGGCTAAGGAAGTTATCGAACATGCCGCATCAGTCTCACGGTTATAAATTTGTCAGTGGTTTGCAAGCTACAACGTCGGAACGGTCTGTGTGTAACTTTAGAAATTGCTACACGAATCAAAATGTTACACTCCACCGGTGTTGTTGATGCATACAGTGCACACAGTACGCAAGAAATGTATCCATTTTCATTTTCGTACAAAGAGCGAGATACAATTTGTACGGTAAACACGAATGTAACGCAGTACGCTGCGTACTCCGAAAAAATTCAGATGTTATTTCAGAAAATATTTTCTGTATGACGCACAAAATTACACACATGAAAAAAATGATAAACTTTAACTTCCGGATCGTCAAACGAACTCGATATACATTTTGACAGATGTCTTCTTCTTGCGCTTCTTCATCAAGTAGATAAAAGATGAAATAACAAATGTCACTATCAGCGGAACGACCATTTAACTTTAACTTTAGTTTAAATGGAACTTTTCCCGTTTCTTTGTAGACCTGGAAAGAGACCAAGAGTCATCTAAACTATAGTTAAACTTAAGACTAAGTTAAAGATGTTGGCGGCACCATCTATAAATCAATTCTTTAAACAATTTCGCTGATTATAGAACGGTTATTTAATCGAAATTTCGTGCAGTTTTAACTCGATACAGTTTTTGTTCGCCCAATTGATCGCGCTATAGTTACGTTTACCGATTTAAAAACGTACAATATCTCGAGATCTCGATCTCGACGCGAGTTTTTACATTATCGATACCAATTTTTTCTCGTTCATTGATTCTCCTAACAATAGCGAATAAAAAAACGAGACACGAGAACATGTAAAATTTAATTTTGCGTGATAAATATCTAATAAAATTTTCTGCGTTAAATCCTTCGTAAATACATTGATTTGTGCGAGCCACCAACTTGGCATGCCAGGTCAATCAGGAGAGCACAGGGCCAATCATTTAAGCAAATACACAATTTACTGATGAAACAATAGAGCAACTTCGGCAAAGTTTCTCGAATCGGATTTTCCACGAAATTTGACGGTTTCGCAAGACTGTTCTTGACCGGCTGTTCCACTCTTCGTACTTAGTTTTCATAAACAGCACAAACACGTGCAAAACACAAACAAACTTAATTAATACTTATTATACATTGTGTTTTAATATCAATTATGCCACGTGACTTTATATTTGTGAATCGCTGACATTCCTTGTACGCGATGGCATTGCAAGCGTTTTAACGATATTATAAAAGTATTTGCATAATAACGCAAGCAGAATAATTAAATCAAGGTATGTTGTTCAAGAGTGTTATTGGAATTACACAGAACGAAGCTATTGAAATTGTTATAAAGATGTAAATTTATTCATATATTCGCCGTAAATTTATAGTTAAATAAGCGGAACAATTACTCTGTGTGTGTATAATTTTATAAATATTACTTTGGAAATTTATTACACAGTGTTTTATTAAAATTATACACGTATGTGTACACGTTTTCCGATACATCTCATTATTATCGAAAAAGCGATTAATCAATATTAAATTTGCTACCATGTTCTTTTCTAATAGTCTAATAGCAATTTCAAATTTTCCACCTGCTGCCGCAACGTTTAATATTAATAATATGCATATCTCTCGTCCCTTCAATGTGCACAATCAAGAAAAACCGAAGCTCTATAATCCACGCCGCCGGGCGCGTTAGATGCTTCTTTCGCGAAATTAACGAACAAAAATTTTCTCGAAAACTGGGACACGAAAGTCCCGCAGCGCGCGAGAGGACGCGATTATGTATATATGTATATTCTCCCGAAATGGAGATTATCTCAAACTGCAACGTGATAGTACAGTGTTAACTACGTACCACCGTAACTGTGTAATTTGAAACGTAGTCGCGCCTCCAACTCTGTCTGCGAACATTTTACCGTTGTCATACAATCCAATAATTTCCCTTTAACATCTTCGTTTAACTTGTGAGAGAATCTTCGCGTTTCAAACGCGCGTTGAAAATTATCTCACGGCTATCTTCGTTTTCGCGCACGAATGTGTGATTTTTCAACTTTTTATTAGCAATGTATGTGAAACTGTGAGTAATAATATAAAAACCTCTTTGAGACTGCATGGGTGAGTCTACTTTCTCCGAAGTTCTGGTCGAAAGCAGGTCAACCAGCTGACCACACAGAGCCGCAAAAAAGCTACGTGCATTTCGAAAAAAACGAGAATACGCATTTCAAGTCGACAAAAAAAAAAAAAAAAATCGTGAAACAAATGCGACTTAGGTTTGCTCGCCTTTGCATTTCCTTGCATGAAAGAGTCGAAAAGAATGCGACTCTTGATTGTTGCAACGACGACGACGCTTAATCTTTCCCTTCGCGGCGCAGGAGCGGCGATAAATGCGAGACGATATTATCGCAATCACCCCTCGAGTCACTTCGGAATACAGAGACCCACTGCCGGATGCAACGCCACCGCAGCAATTTAACCCCCTACACAAATGCTCGCTGTAATACACATATATTCGGTTTGCTGTAAAGAGTGGTACTAAACGGTACCTTAAGTGCCGACCCGAAATGTCGGTCGTAGGAAAATCTCGGGAATTGACTCAAACAAACGCGCGGAAATTGCCGCCCCGGACAGCGAACAGTCGTAATAGGAAAGCAACTGTGTATACAAGTAAAGAAACAATCATTGTCGCGGTGAACAACTAGAGAAACAACACACTTTGGATTTTTATAGACAAATATGTGTAATAAAAAAAAAAAAAAAACAGAGAAGAGAGAGAGAGAGAGAGAGAGAGAATAATTTTCTAAATTTCTGTCAAAAATTTATTTCGTCTCTTTTTCGTCGATATAAAACAAAGTCGACCCTCGTAAATACCCTCGGATTTAAATAGCAAGAAGAAAGATGACTTCTTTTGTCTGAAATTCGTGGACTATAAAAAAAACATCGACGATAATTCTGGAGAAATTAAAAACGAATTTGCCGCGCGCAAGAGAGAGAGAGAAAGAGAAAAAGAAACGTTTATATAAAGATCTGGAAATGTCTCTCGCGACAATCGCGAGCACTTTTGATTCGCCATGTGCATCTTTTTCTTCTTTGCGCACTTTTCAACGCGCAACATTCAACAAGCAACCTTTTCATATTGTTTATAATTACGTAGGATCAAGCCGAGCGTTATTCTGTGTTGCGCGGAAAGTGGAGAAAATACTTCTTTTTTTTTTTTCAACAACGTGAGTTATATTTTGCAACCTCAGAAAAAAGCATTTGACGACACCCTCTGACTTCGCTCTTTATCCCGGACGTTGCAAAAGCTGCAAATCCAGCACAAAATGCAATCGATTGAACAATAATCGCGTTTTACGTACACGTCAGGCACTACTTTGTTTTTTGTTTTTTCTTTTTTCGACAAGTTGTATGCGCGCGCATAAGTAAGTTTTTAAGTAAAGTGCTCGTCGTTGCGAATGTTGACACTCGCGCGCGCCATATCTCATAATTGCAGAATTAAAATTTACTTTTGACCGAGAAAGGGTGAGAGTAAGAGTCAAGAAAAAAGATTTTATTAAAACGTTACGTTTGCAATTAAGTTCCACGGATTTGCAATTCACTCGCTTTTTCAAGAACAGAATTTACTTTGCTTTTCGCAATGGGAACAGATGTAATCAGATTGCGTAGCGCGTACGCACGGATATATCTCGTATGTCATTAATTGTTCGCGCGATTCACTGCTCGAATATATTTCATATTTGTAATAACGAGATTTGTATCTCTCTCTTAATACAATTCTGAACAAAAACAGTTTATTTAGTATGTAGATTAAAAAATTTCTAATTTAACATATATAGATGTTGCTCAAGTTTGAAAATAGAACCAAATTAATTTTTCTGTCCCCGTTTCGTATCTTATCGTTACATTGCAGAAAAAACTCAATCAATCTTTTCAAGTGGATGTATTCGCGCGCACAACTTGTTCGCGGCGCGCACTGTTTCCGAGCGAGATAAGATAAATCAATCGATTGACAGCATACTTTATCTGCTCTACGCATATGGGAGGACGCATAGGCGAGATGGATGCGCGAGGTAAGAACCGCGCGGTTGATTGAATTCGAGCACGAGAAATCAATGGCTTGCGTGACGGTTCGATGGCAAAGACTCCGTGTGAATGCAGCGGCCGGGGTGCGTGACGAGAATCGTAATCGATTGATTAATAAATTTCGAGAGCTCGGCTCATTAAATCTCGTTCTGCGATACATCAGCCAAAGCGCACGTCCTCGCGGATACGTCGTTATTTATTCAAGATTATTACGGAGAAACGAATTTTCGTCATTAAGAGACGTCGCTCGCGTCGACACAGACATTTCTGCAGAATATAATTTCAATCGATACGCGTTAATTAGCGCAGGCAACATTGCAAAGAGTACTTAATAATCTCGTGCTCGCGGAGACTACTGTGTTAAGTACTGGCGTACTTTGCGAACTGCCGTACATTCTGCGACTGAGCTTAAGTTTCGACGATAACTTGGGCAAATACAAGATTTCTCATCAGAAAACACGTTTTCTCGAACGAAAGGAAGCTATTGAACGTTTGTTATTTATAAAGTTCGATTAACTCGCGCGACCAGTTTTGTTACTCTAATGGATTGCGCGCACATACAAATCACGTTACAGTTTCGCGAGTCTCGGCTCGTGATTGCTGCTATACAGAACAAATTTTTTGTGTTCCACGCACGGGTGTGGGGTATCTGTAGAATCAAAGACTTTTTTTTTCTATCGGGATGCGCGCGCAATAAAAAATTAATTTCCTATTCATCTCGCGTCGCACGCATATAAACTTTGCTTAATTAAGTTTTTACAACAGCGTTCTCGATGTTACTTTGAGCGAAGTTGCAACATCTTTTACGAAAGAGTCTGCATAACACGCTTGTACCGAAAACTTCAGCTTTATCGCGCGTCCGCGCTTTAGAACTTTATACGACGACGTGGATTTTTCGACAGCGAAGAGAACAGCTCTAAGAATCGTAATTAATCAATCAAAGCGACAGTTCGTGCAATTGGTTTCTTCATTATTGACGCGATTTTCGAAACGCGCGCAGGCGAAAATAAAATTTGTTGAATTCAAGTTTGTGAAATTCGAGGATTGAATTTATAGTTATTAACAACTTGAAAATATTTCACTGTGAATGCAACGCACATCCGTGGATTCATCGCAAGTACAACCTAATTAGAGGAAATTGATTAATTTCGCGATACACATTCTGAGTATACATTGCCGAAAAGCATCACTGATAAAAGAAGATGTCAATATCGTGAGAAAAGCTTTCTCGTCGGAAGCTTATATTTAATTTGTCGGCGCGGAAGTGAAAACCAAGAGCTCTTCGACAGAACTTACGGAACTTGCGCGAAGTCGCGCCCGTGAAAAACTTCAGTAATAATTCCGGTAAATTTCTTCTGCCGTTTTTAATGAAATGATCACAGTAGTATATGTCCGATATGGCGCCCCCCACTCCCGCAACCGAAGGTTGCGGGAGTGGGGGGCGCCATATCGTCCATGAGTGGAGGGGGTAACGCATGATGGGGGTAAGGCGGGGATCCCCGAATAGTGGGGGCGATACNTTGTATCGCTCCCGCTATTCGGGGATCCCCGCCTTACTCCCATCGTGCGTTACCCCCTCCACTCATGGACGATATGGCGCCCCCCACTCCCGCAACCTTCGGTTGCGGGAGTGGGGGGCGCCATATCGGACATATACTACTGATCACTTTCCGGTTTCGCGAAAGAGTGAATTACGACGTTAAATTATTTTTTTCTAAAATTGCAAAAAATGATATTTCTTTCTCACAAGTACGGCATAAGATATATATACAGTACATACTCGTGAAGCAAATATGTTTGTGAAAAGACGTAAAAAGGAAATAAAATTCTTTATTTTTTTTTTCCGGACTGACTTCTCATTATGTTCATTACAATCTCTTCCCATATCGATGTTGCAGTTACGTTCGCGACACGAGATTAACTTCGCAGTCGTTGTATCACGTACGGATCTAATCCAATCTATTTGAGCCTTGTGTCAGACGATCACGAACATTGAATTGATAATAAGCCGGGCACGTGAGTCCGCTTCTAAGTCCAATATTAGATTAAGTCCAATCGTGCAACGACGCCACAGAACTGTCCGTTCGAATCATGCGACCTGATGTTCGCTGATGGTTTTTCATATTCCGGTACGTAGAAACACATTAAGCGCGCGCTAGGGGCTGTTCGCCAGCTTAAAGCTTCGAATCGGTCATTGGTGGTACACACATATCAAATATACGCGCGCGATAACAAAGCCCAGAGAGCTGGATTACCACGGAAGCAATTAGACGCACACTGACACAATTGTACGTATATACATACGTGCGTACATACACACACGCGTCCGTTTTCTCGAGAAGATTCATGTTATCTTAAGCGCTCGCTCGCCTAGCGGCAGCGATAGAACGACAAAATGTCAGTGCCGCGCGTAACGAAGAACACGCTTCAAAGAGAGTGCAAAGGACAGGGGGCGGTTATACTTTGAAGGCAACTAATTTAATGGTCGCTAGCGCGGGTCGCGCCGACGGCAACGATGCCTCGATCGATCATTAGAAGAGCGAGCTAACGGACCTGGCGTAATGTGTTCGCTTCGTCGTCGTACACGTACGACAACACTCGCAAACGTGTACGAGCGCTCTGGGTGTCGGCGGAGAAGCCGCGGGCGCGACAGTTTCAATTGCTTAGAAATCCTCGGCGGGATTTGCACGCACGACGAGAGAAAGTTATCGGCGCGCGCGCGCGCGCTCCTTGCTCTCTATACGACGCGCCGCGTCTCACGCGTTCAACGAGAGCCGGAGAACGGTAATTAATTTCGAACACGAAGGTGACTTTTCCGCGCCGTAGGCGAATCCAGGTGATACCCGACCTGGGAGCAATCTTGATGTTTCGTCGTCGTCGTCGTCGTCGTCGACAGTGCGGATAAAGTTTTGCGCAACGAGTTTACGGGAATGGAATTTATGATAATACTCCGAAGCTTTTGCGAAAACGTACGGAGATTTTTTTCCATCGTCTTGTCGCATTAGGAGAAAATTGAAGAGAGCTTATTTCTTCAAATATCTCGAATCCAAAGATTTCTCGAGATCGGATGAGATTGCGCGCACTTCATAAAGCTAATTACTATCTTTTTATCTTGTAAAGATATAGTTTTTGAAATTTTCGGACTTGGAAAGATACGTGTAATCAGTTTTAAATTTTAATATTGTATAATTCTGTAAAATATATATATATATATATATATATATATATATATATATACTTTCTCTCTTGCTATAAATTTTCACAATAATAAACACGAACACATTAGTGCGGCCGTAATTTCAATTAAATCTATCAGAAACAGCCTGTAGTTGTCCGGTCTGTTGTTAATGCAGTTTGCTAAAGGACAGAATTCGGACGCACAAAACGCATTGTACTCCAACCCGACGGAAAGACCAACATAATACGACCTGCCATAATTACTCAGCTAATAAACGGGTCGAGGTAAACAATTTTGCACGAAGACTCCTATAGGTAGATAACACGATCTAAGGATAAACGGTTAATCGACTTAGTATGATAATCACATTTGCGCTCAAAATCCGCAATATCGTTAATAGTACGATCTCACATTTTGTTTCGTCGATTTTCGCGCGTTAATAAAAAAAAACTAACATGTATGTATAAAATGTAATAAGAGTATATCTGTAACGTAGCCGACTGTGTAAATGCAATTACATACTTTCAATGAAGAAACTTAATACGCAATATATACGCAAATTCTTAAAAGTAATTAAAAAACCATTTCAGTAAAATTCAAGCGCAGTTGATATAATTGCGTGCAAATTAAGTTTATGTGAGAAATATATTTATTACGATATAAGTCGCATTAATTTCTATATATATGTGCATGTTTCCGTCGTTAGAAACACATATACGTGTGATATAAGTATGTGTCAATTAAATAACCGATGATCTCTCGAGCCTTGCGTAACCCGCGTGTTTTACGTATTCCGCGTCCGAGTGCGGATTATATTTTCCAACGTGCCGCAGAATAAACTACGAAGGATTAATATCGGTCGGCGGGGCAGGCGTCGATTATACGTGACGATGTTGCTCCGCTGAGTGCACTTTATTCCGCGCCGAGTTTGTTTAATCAGGTATGCAATGGTATATATTAAATGAAGGATACGCAGTTTGCCGAGATGCACTTTTATTGGCTCTTTTATCCAAAGCTCATTTTGAAACACACGCGTTTAAAAGCAGTGCGCACGATGTGCTTCGAAAGTTTAATTCTCTCTCTCTCTCTCTCTTTCTCTCTCTCACGTCATCGATGTAAGCACCAAAATAAGCGACTCTCATGAAAAAAAAAAAAAAAACACATTCTTTCTCTGAGAGATAAAATAAAACTATATATAAACTTTGCAAAAAAATGCAAATTGACCTCTATTTACGATGCTATCCGCGCTGTGACATAATAAGTACGTGCTTCTAATTAGAATGTGAACTTTGAAAGACTAATCTACATAAGCACTATACAAACAGATATCACGTCTTTCCTCTTCCGGCGTTTTTAAAAATATTTTATTGTTTTTTTGTTTATATAAATGTAGTAAATGTAGTTTAAGTAAACATAAAAAGCATATATTATTTTAATTGAACGAATTGACACGAATACTTGATCGTGCTTCAGTTTTCTCGAGCTTCCGCAGAAGTTAGATTACCGACGGCATATATATAGATCGAAAGTGTATCGAGTGTTTCCTTAACCGAGGGCAAAGCAATCGAGCGAAATAATTAAATAAGATGCAACACAACTGGTGTACTCGACTTCGCGCGGATTATATCTTGCTCTTTACTCGAGCGACGCTTTAAGGAGCAACTAATTTCTTTGATACCGCGGGGAACGAAATTCTCATTTTTCAAATCTCGCTCGACGATAAATTTGCTTCGCGAATGTTCCTCCGACCAACGTTACGTCGTTGGTTCTTCAGTATTTCATGATTCACAATTCCAACGCATACATGTATATGCATTTAATATAACAAAAATGAATTAGTAGTTCGATTCTCTTAAAGAGTTCTAAGAATGCAGATTGGACGGAGACGTGATCGGATCAAATATGCACGAGATCGTTTAATCCTCTTCCGACTTCTTCGAGCCGACCTGTTAAAATAGGTTAATTAACTTGGATATTATCTCAACTGGCCACGATACACGAAGAGTAATTTATCAAAATGTAAGCATGAATTTATTTATTTATTTTTTTCAAAACTGAATCCGACATTTTGTTGCTATTTGTTTTTGTTTTTTACTTCTCGCACGCGAAACCAATTTCTGTCTCTTCTCGGTTGAGAGTTTTTACATCTGAGTACATTCGATTTACCTCCAAGCGCGTCTCTCTTGTAATTTTTACTTCAATCTTGTGTTTTCAACTTTATTTAGCGAAACGTGATAATCGGATGAGAGAGAAAGTAATAAAACTAGAATGAAATATTATTTAAGAAGTCGAGAAATAGAAACTCTTTTCCATTTTTAACGCTTTAAATCAGTGACTATCGATGTTTTTATTTTATAGAAATAAAAAAACAACAGATACACACAAATTGCTCACAAATAAATTAATTATGTACAATTACAAACCATACTAGCGATATATCTTTCGAGATTTAATATCGGATGAAGTTAAGAAATAATCTAATTTCATCTCTAATTACACGCAATCTCGTGGGGTCCACGAGTTATTCATTTTTGTCCTCATAAGGTAAGTCGTAATGTGGCGAGCGCGCCATCAAGACGGATTATAACCGCGCGGATTATGTGCCGCGATGCGTAATTTGATAAGCTACTTGCGCGAACGCGGGGCACGTGATGCACGTGCATTTCATTCAATAGCCGTCGAGCGACTCGGAGACCGATAAATGCAGCTCGGATTCAAATGAAACTTGCGGCTTCGTTTGTGTGCAACTCGAGAAGATGATTCGTTGCTCTCGGTGCGTACAAGATGCCATTTAAGACCAATTGACAATCGCAATGAAGGCCGCGTAATGTCTTCAATGAGATCCCTTCTATAATACTTTTCTGCGAAATGAGAAACGTTAATCGGAATGAACTTTCTACATATCACGTTTGTACGATCACAATTTTTACGGCGACTCTTTATATTTGTGCCCATCGTCGCGTATAATAAAATAACGGCGAGTAATAAACCGCATCTCTCTATTGTTCGCAATTTTTTGGGAATAATATATACTTTTTCCTGTTTCCACAAAATGCATTAATAAATTCCAAAATGCAATGCAAAACTTGCACGATAAAAAATAAAAACATAATTACACAAAAGGCCTCGACTTTTTAAATCCTTTTGGTTTTTTTTTTTTTTTTTTTTTTTTTTTTTTTTTTTTTTTTTTTTTTTTTTAGATATAATTTTGTCGCATAGGTCGCGTGGAGAAAATGTGAAATATGAAACTCAATTGCGACGAAAAAATATATATTTGATCAGTGACCTGCGCGATCCCGTGATATTTTGCGCCTACGAATTTATCCGCGTCAATTCTTTCGTACATATATTCCGCGTTATGAATGAGAAAGAATGTTTTTCTCCAACAATTTAATTTCCACGCGAGTTAGATATGTATTTTTATTTAAACGCCGCCAGCGTACTGAACCAGCGTGTATATGTATATGTATATGTACATATCGTTATTGCGCGAAACGCTGGTATTTCTGAAACTTCGGAGTCCGACGCAGCGCATTGTTGCTCCCAGTAGCCAGGAAGTTATAACAACAGCGAACGTTGCAAAAGTCTTCGTCCCACTGTTGTGAACGCGACTGTCTTCGTGTGCGGTACGGAAGGTTTCGCGCTATCTCTCAACTAGCGAGCGTTACACCGAGACGCACCGTCGTATTTTTACTTAAGTTTACATTATTACGAGACACTTCTCTACGAAGAGAAGAGCTTTTATCTACCGTCCAAAAGTTAATATAGCTGTATCGTGCGTGATAACGCTCTCTCGAGTTCAGCCAATCTCTCTCTGTCTCTCTCTCTCTCTCTTTCTCTCTCAAGCGCTTGTATCGCATGCGGGGATACGACACGCCAAAATCTCAGGAGGATTCTCCCCGAAATATCGCCCCCTTATGAGAAACTGCTGCCATAAACTCGGGGGAAATAGCCGTTTTTTTTTCGTATGACGTGAAATGATGTGTTTTGAAAATTATATACCTGGACAACAAACGTTTCTGGTGGATTATAATATTTTGTTATTTTTGTTATAAGTGTGTGTATATTGATCTCTTCCGTATACTCAACATCGACAAGTAAATATTAATGTTTAGTTGCAAAGTACGATGCTGATTCATATTTCGTATAGTGTGACGTGTTTCAATCTAAAGTTGCGATGGTTGTGCATCAGGAACGCGGCGAGAGAGAAGTTTCGCAACTGGGTTTCCCTTTGTGCCGCGTTTAATCGGGATTGTTGCGTTATTTCCCCCAATTGTTTTGCAAGAATTAGAAGAATAAATATCAAGCGCGATCTAATTGAAATATCGCGAATTCTTTGCGAACGTTTTCACCGGGATCTCCCCATAATGCCAGCCAATCGTTTTGTACAATCGAAAAAAAGCGCGGGAACTTTTGTTTGCTGTTTGTTTTATTTTTACGATCGGGAACGACGTTTAATTTGCTCGTCTCATTCACTCGTCTCTCTTTGATTAAATAAAATATCGCAGTATAAAGAGATTGTTTTTTTTTTTTTTTTTTTTTTTTTTGAAAAAGTTTACAGTTAAATAAAGACAATTAACGATTCTGACAATTAATCGCCGATCGCAACAAAAGTCGTGACAGAAGGGAGAAATAACAAAAACATTATTTTTTATTTGATGAAACAGGACTTTTCTATGGCAAAAATTCGTAAAATTTAACGCTTGCAAAAGTCAATGAAACTCGACCTCATTTTTGACTTACATTTTTACAGAACACACGACTATCACACACTGCTTGTCATATTCCGGAAAATTTATATATCACGGAATTCTGCCAACAGTGTTCACAAATTCGGTGTCAAACTATACATCATCTCGTAAAAAAAAAAAGAGAAAAATCGATGGTCGAATATATCGAAGCTCTCCCGAATATCATGATGTTAATTACAGCCACTTCTATTCTGATTGGTTCTTTTATTTCTCTATGGTTTTATGCTTCACGTTGCCGATCACAGATATTTATTTTTGACAAAGATGTACGTGTGAGACGCAGCAATAGCGCATGCGTCTGTTACGTCTAGTATAAGTAGTAAAAAATCTCTCTTACGTAAGAATAAAAAAACAGAATAATTTTCACATTGGAGTTCTGTGTGTACTCGCGTTAATTAATTGTATTTGGATATAATTAAATAATAATTCTCGCGACATTTCTGAGTAACGAAATTAAACTCTAATTGCTGCTTTCTCAACGAAGTCTTCGGGTCACCTTCAAGCGTACTTTAATCGAGTAGAATTAAATTTTTCGTTACTTCTAAAAATAAATTCCTCTAATATTCGCTACGATCGTACATTATATATAAACGGTAAAGTAATTTACTTCGATAATCGACATTAACCATAAAACAGATAACGATGTAATAAACGACAACGTGTAATGTATAATGTATCTTATTTGAACACATTTGAGAAAGAAATATTTTCATAAATATTAGAAGTACGACACAAGGTCAATTCGACAGCAGTACATGACTGCGTATAAATTGCCGCGTTTTTGTAAACCGTCAATTAAAACGCCACGAGACAGTAACAGAGACACGTTGAAACGAAATTGAATTTTTCTGTTGATAACGCAATAAATTTTTCGTTTCTAATAGCGAAGGATTTTCGGTACAATGAGCGTGATTAACGGATTTCGTTTTCGTTCCTTGATTTTTATTGCCCGATACGCATATAAAAATGTTACAGACCGCTGCTCCTGACCGAATTCCACCACGCAAAGTTTTCTCATTAATTGTGGTCAGTGTGGCACGTACACGTGTGCATATACGTGTTACGATCTGTTAGCGCCTCGACCAAAATATAAAGCGTTACGCGTCACGGTTTACCTGATGGAAAAACGGCGCTTTTCGCTCTCGCGAATATACAGTCGATAAATCGTAACGACACCGGCCGAATAATTGACGGGTCATTTCGATTTCGTCGCACGTAATATCATCGATGCGTGTCGCGCAGTGCAGAGAGAGGGTGTTTTCGCGCGCGAGAGAGCGAACCACGCACCTGGACAAATTTAGCTCCCGCTACGTATCTCGTTAACAAATATTGAATTTTCATTAATCGTTACTCTGGCCGCGTAACATTTAAAAGAACCGTTGCTTTTCTCTCCGGTAAGCTTCAAAGTGGAAGCGAAGTTAATTACGTCGAGCGCTAACATGTGAGAAAATTGTTGTTGCTAAGCAGAGAGTGAATTTTGCGAAAAAAAAGAACAACGAAAAAAAAAATCTTCCGTAGTTTTGCGCAAAGTTTTTCTCTTTGGATAATTCTGTAATTTAGCGCGATCACACTTGGAACTGAACGTACAGCTCTAAAGCGCATCTGTTAGCACGATGTGAGAATGACAAGAGAATGATATACGCGACTGGATGCCGAGAGCGTGATTTAATTAAACATTAAAAGCCTCCCGCGATACAAGTAGGCCACTCGTTATACGATGCCACTCTCCGATTCAATGAGGAAAGAGCTGCTCGTGCCTCGTCATTGTTGCGTAAATATCTTCAGTTTGTCCCGTTAGCTAATAAAATTGTTGTTTTTAGGCATTAATCTTCTGTGAATTTTGAAGTAGCGAACAAGCGCGCGAAATATTCAATAAGTTTCGTATTACAGAAAAAAATGTGATGACACCGTCATCTTCGATTTACATGAAAACACAAGCATTTTATATTTTCTCGTTATAAAAGCGTTGGAGTAACGATTTTTCGTTTCTAATCTCCAAAAATAAAAGAGATCCCCATATTTCTGACGTGCAAACTTGTCAACGGTTGTACATCACATTACAAGTTTCGCGCTTCGTTTCGTGAATTTATTTTCTCGAAATTCGCGAAACGGATCCGTGTGAAATCAAGGGGTGGCATTCACAAATATTTGTTCTCGCTGCTGACGCAGCAGCGTGTATATCTCGCATTTATTTCGTAATCCGAACGACAACATCGCGCAGAGAGATGTTGCGCGATCGAGTGTTTGTCTATTACTTTCGCCGAGAACGACGGGAGAGAAAAGAAACTACGAGTGGGTATCACGTTATTTCACAGCGAAATAAATGCAACGACCTCGTCACGCTCAAATGCGTCGCAATAAGGCGAGACGTGGTGTACGATAATAACAAAGGGACTTTGGAATTCCGTACTTAATTCGTAATTAAGATATAAACAGCGCGACGGCATCTTTACCTTATTTCTTATTTTGCAGGAGACAATGTAAAGCAGATGAAAAATCAAGAAATTCTTGAACTGTTTTGCACTTCTTCAGAAAAGAGAATACAAAACAAAAACAAAAAAAAACAAAACAAAAAAAAAACAAAAAAAACAATATAATTGCTTCCGTTGGATGAACATTTAACAGAGACATTTAAAAAAATAACAGATTTAGATTAAACAGATTTTGCGCTGCTGTTTTTCGAATATTTATTTTTTACCGGCACTGTTTTAAAATGTTTTATTGTATCATCGCAAATATAAATTCTCATCAATCACATGACATTTATTGGCGATAAAAAAAAAAACTGCAACCGGATATCATTTTATTGTTTTATCTGTTATTGATTCAGTGACTTAGTTTATAAAACAATATATATATGTATATAATTTCAATATTTTTCCGAATTATTTGAATAATATAAAAAGCTTCTTCTTGTGTTTCTACGTAGCGTTGATTTCACACACACACACACACACGCACACGTCGATCTAAAATATGTCAACGTCGTCTCGGAAAATCATTGGCCAATTTTATGCGTGCGAACGTTATAAAGCTCGTTGCGATATTATCGGATTTCAAGTACCGTGCGAGTACGTCAACATTCCGAGAGAAATTTCAAAAGAGGCGCACAATTTCTCGTTATAGAGCTCAAACAGAAGCTCTCTTTTTCTCTCTCGAAGAACGAGACGATGAGAGACGAAGCGACGAAGGATCATAAGTAGAGAAAATTGCGTCTTTTGCGCAACACACCGTGCGAATAAGTAATCTGTTTTTACGATCACCCTTGAGCGAATTGGACGGAATATCAATCGCAGAAATATATTCTTAGACAGGCGCGTCTTCAAATCTGCGGATCAAAGTTTGATGCATCCGATATAATAGATTAATTTGCTTTGAATTAAATGCGTTCGAAATATCACGTGCACTGCAAAAGACCACACAATAAAAACTAAATGAGAAAAACGATAATCGATTTTCTATGCGGCGATTTTTTGAAAAGATTAATAGCAATTTCCGTCGAAAAGAAAAAAAATCACGTCTTTCATCATCCTCCTTTCTGAAGATGTGCAAACGACAGACACATCGCTATGACCACTGCAGCCAAGTTTTCGTGGAGTGCTGCGGCGTAAGAAGCGCTCCAGCAACTTTCTTTACACTTTCCTCCGGAAACTTCGCACAGCGATAGCGGAGGAAGTCTTACTTCCCAACACTCTCTATGTTTTAGCGTGTAATTCTTCAAGTTCAAGTACTTTCGTCAGCAGTAAACGGCGCGTGTTAAATATTTCACTCCAATTTTTGGGCAATTACAACAAGAAAGTTTTTACTTAGAAGAGAATTTCTTTATGAACAAATCTCTTATTAAATTTGCATTTCCTTGTCTCTTTCTCTCTCTCTCTCTCTCGTCTCTGTAAAGAAAATCTTCAATTATCTACGTCTTTGTAGGTGTTAGTTAATAATATATCGTTATTTATAAATGTCTAAGAAAAATAATACAATATTTTTAAAGCGAGTAATTAGATACATTGTGTGTGTGTGTGTGTGTGACATAACTACTATACTAGCATCCGCGCGATTGGCACTAGGAGGGTTGACGCGCAGAGATAACGGCACTGCAGTGATAGCGTTTTCGTCGCCATAGTGTGCTCAACACAGGACACAATAGTCTTTGCACGGTGACGTCATCTTTGCACGCTAGTATATCATTCACGGACAGATTATAATGGATGTTGCGAACGAGCTGTTGCAGTATCGTCGATATGCTGCATCGATCGATAAATCGCAAGCCAAAGACGATGAGTACGTACAATAAAATATATATATATCTATGTCTGCAAAATTAAAACAAAAAATTCCAGCGAAAGTAGCTAAGCCGATTTATTATTGCTTTTAATTAAACTGCGCTGTGAGGTTGGCCGCGCATGTGAATTCCGTAAATTTTCTATCGAATTTTAATTATCCGATAATGAACGCACACTGAGCGCTCATTGCACTTGTCGGGGCGCGTATTGTTACACGGAACTCGCGCGCCGAATTGATTTAATTAACTACTAGAATATTAAAATCTGCAAACAATATATGTATATTATATATATATATAAGTGTATTGATGTTTTCTATGTGCAGGCATTTCTATTGCGTCAGTGTCGTTAACCGAGTGAGCCCGCGATTACAAGATAAATGTACGCGCCGGCGATTCCGAGCATGAATTGACGTCAAAATCGACCTTGATGCAAATTAGCGATTTTACAACGCGGTGATAATTATTTCTGCGATGATATCCTGATGATTATCAGACACTATTGTTTCATTCGTTGCGCGATCACTTGAGACCAGTACTCGAATTTATTTGCAGCTGCCGAAGGATTTTCTTTATGTTTGCCGTTCGTTTTTCCCCTCACCTCACTCGCCTCCCCGCTTCGACGCGATGAAGGAAAAGCGTAGCGCTTAGGAAAATCCTTCGACAGTTGCCGAAGTACGTTCGAACATTGAGATTTAAGAACATACGTGGCACGTGTTAAAGTAACAAATCTCGTTTTCTTCGTTCACGAGAATCCTCGAATAATTGTAATTCCTCTTTTTCTGGCAAGAGTTTGATTAAATATATCATACTTCTCTTTTTTCTCAATGCGGCTCTTACAATCCTCTCTGTTACTTTAATGCACCGTAGGAATTTAATTTGCATTAATTATCAGCGACGACGGAAGAACTGTTTGAAATCGTTTTTATCAAAGCAAGCTCCTTGTGTGTTAACGCGTTGCCGGAGACGCCGGCGACTGTAAACGAGATTTTAAGAATTCAATTATTCAGGAAGTTACACTTGAAAACGGGAGACAAAATCTCGTTTTTGTCCGTCGAATAAAATTTCTCTCTGTGTCGCGAACGCACGTACTCGCATTGTTTTCACGCGAAAATCCAACGTGAAACACGCAAACTTGCAACTTTTCCCTGATTCGGTTACGTCGAGCAAATTGCACCGATTAATGCGAAAAACTCAATATCGCGACACGATCATTTCACATAATTGAATCGGCATAACAACGTATGCGCGCACAAACAACATTTGAAGAAGAACATAAATCATTTCAAAATAAGTCAAATACAATTTGCAATAGTGATTTATCATTCTTATTGATCGCGTTGTGTTATATATCGCAGATGCAAAATTCATGTTCACCAAAAATGAACAGGCAGAAAATATATACGTTATCAGCGTCAAATGTAATATCACTAGTGTTACATGACGGAAACGAAATAAGAGCAATCGTTCATTATTCCGACTGAACATGCGAATTCATATCGTATCGCATTCATTCTTCTTGATTGCGCATTTGTCACGGAAAAATCGCAACAAATTTATAAAGAGAAATATGTACATGTGTGAGTATCTGCACGCGAACTTAAATCAATTAAAGTAACATCGCTGACAGTCACTTTCGCAATTATTGTTGATCCCTCCTGATTCGAGCAGCGTCTTAATTAAATCTCGTGCAATCTCACACAAACGAGTTTACCGAGCAAACAACAAAGATATTTTAAGCGAAATACTTTCTTTCGCTCTCGTCCTAACCGAATTAGCGGCAACGCGCGTGTTATTAGATTCCGATCGCGCGTAGAGACGCATCTCCTTTAAAGGAGAAATCGGGGTCGTTTATCGCGACATAATCGACAATTATCGACTACTTTTATATAGACCGATCCAAAAATAAAAAAAAAAAAAAAGAAGAAGGAAACTGCGACGCAAAGCGTCGCTCATTATACGCTTGTGTACCTGCGATTGTTAGATAACTCAAATTACCGGGATATAGCCGTGTCTCGTAAAATCATTCTGATGAAACGTGCGTCACAGAATAACGGGGGATTGCGCGCGGCGACTTATCGCTACCAAGATTCTCTCGAACTCAAGAGAGATTATTATATAAAGACCGATGCCGCTGGGAAGCACCGCAGTGTTCGCTTCAGACAGAAGAGAGCACGGGAAAGCTCTCTAAGATCTATTAATCGTTCCTCGCGATATCACTTGTACGCTGCTTTTTATAACGAGCCGGTTGACCCGCGTAATTCATTAATTACACGGCGGTGGAAATTTTACCATCGTTTTTGCGCTAGCTCAGCCGTTAAACGATCGTCTCCGATTGTCTCGATCGAAAATTGTAGGATTATTCGGAATAAGTGTAATTAATGTGTGAACGTGTTGCTGCATTGCAGTTACTTAAAAAACAAAATAACAAATAAAGTGATAAATATAGTTTGGAATTAAACGAGATATGATGCAAAAGTGAAAAACATAAGATGAGAGGATTAGATTGAAAAATATTATTTTAAATTAACTCTCCGCTGAAATGAAACAAGATAAATACTTTCTTTTCGAACAAAATTGCAAATCCCGCTAAAACGCCCCCGTGTTTTCATAATGACCTCGCGAATATCGGGATTGTACGTACAAAGTGGCCTGATACACGCGCGCATATACACACAAGCGATTGCCGCGATTACTTTTTATTCCCCGAGATAAAAGAAGGGTCGGTCGCTCGAGACAATCGACCCTGATCGTCACTCGATCGCGAACGAATATTAACATTGTGCACACATCTCTCTAACGCCCCTTTCTCTCTCTTCTTAACTTTGCAGGGTTTCAAAGATGCCGCTGTCCGAGTTTCGTAAGAAAAAATTACTCTTCATCTTCAACGCTTTCTTCGGTGAGTATCGTCAACATTTTTTGGCGTTTCAATCTTAGCGCAAAACAATTACGTTATGAAATAAAATTTTATATTAGAATTACATTAGAAATTTATTGCATTTAATATTAAGAAAATTACGTAGCGCAAAAAAATTTGCATCATGAGATAAATTTATATTAAATTTACATTAGCAGCAATGTTCGGTCGTTAATGAAATAGAATTTTCATCGTTCGAACAATAATATTACGGCAATATCGTTCATAAGACAAATAAAATTCGCCGCAATATTTCTAATGAGAAATGAATCATCAATTGTTTCGGAAAGCTGAATATTAAATGAAGGCAAATAATAATTGCAACAAGTTATAGCCGTAATATGAAGATGATATTTTTTAGCTTTCAAGCTCGACTTACTATTCATCTTATTGAGATCTCAATCACTTTTTTTTTCGCGATTGTTATATTTGTAACAATCTCTGTCACAAAAGTTTCCAATTCAAATTTATTATACTCGCAATATAAAAACTATAAATCGAAAAAAAATTCATTATTATCGTCTGTTTCTTTGAACAATGAACATTCAATATACAAAGATTAGAAGTAAACAGCTTGTATCAACTCGTTGAAAAGTTGCCGTGATCTCCAGAAGGTAATAACAGAAAAAAGTAATTGAGATAATCTTTTAGTAGAATTTTCGCATTAAATCCAAGTTTTGTTAAACCTAAGTCTCAATGTAACTTGGTTGCAAATGGATGGCACTTGTAAACGTCGCGCGACTCTTTCCTCGTCGTGCGGGATAGCTCGTGTTCCATCGAGGATAGCGCGATTCTAGATCACAAACAAGCGCAAACTTCTTTTGGACGTTTCGAGATGACATTTACCGCCCTCCCGACGCTCGTTGGGGATGAAAATCTCACGCGTTCTCTCCTTGTATATACATCCCGATGAAACAAATCCTCATCGAGCGCTAACGTAACGAACGAGGTGTCGGCTTCTCGGCTCCATCGGCTTTCATTCCCACCCTTCGCTATGTACGCGCGCGTTCTCGTTTCCAAGATTCTCCTGATTCTCTCCTAACGGCCCTATTTCACTCTCCCCTTCTCTCCCGCCTTCGCTTTCGCGAAAAGTCCGCGCACACAGGCCGTATCGTTCCAACACGAATGAAATACGAAGTGCGCGCCCGGAGGGTCTCGCACTACTCTCGTAGCCTAGTCTTTCGTGCGGCTCTTTACGTGGGCGGATGAAAATGGGGATCGGGGGGTTGCGCGCGGGCATTTTCTCTGCGGTCTCCGTGTGGCACCTATGTGTCGGCCCATTCCCGGCCGAGAGCGAGCCAAAGAGGTCGCGTACACGCCTATTTATGGGTGGCGAACTCTGGAGAAGATAAACAATGGTCGCCGTCGGGTCCAGTTAAAGGGTCGCCCTCGCGTGGATGATGTACGGTACGTGTTCTAATTCCACAGCGTGCGTGAGCCCCGTTGAATGAGAGTTGTTCCGGCGCGAAATCGTTTTAAGACTCATCTCTTCTTTCTTGACCTTAACGGCCGCTGTTTTTTCTCTCCATCAAGAAGAGACTCCGAGCCGACGTACTTTCCGTGCCGTATCATATCGAACGCAATAAAACGAGATCATGTTACGCCCGCACATTAAATAAATAGAACGGAACTTTCATTTATTCTACGGATAAAACACATCGCGAAATATCGCGCGATATTGTTAAAGCGAGATTGACAATTTTTTTATTTGCGAATCTGCTTTGAATGGGAAAATCATAAAGTATAATAAAGAATGACATTTGCGCACAAGCTACACGGGATTGTTTCCATAGCACGATACGTTCTACAATCGCGCTGCTTTAACCCTCGGGGAACACACCTATTTTTTCAATCAAGAAGAACAATCTGGGTCAATTTGACCCTGTCCACTTTTTGAGATGCTACCATTTAAAATGCATCTATCCGATTGGCTTGAAAAAATTTTTGGATATATTTTGAACAGTTTGGA
>NW_018020584.1:2000901-2016173 GCF_002006095.1 Pseudomyrmex gracilis | reverse complement strand
AGAACCTCGGGCTTGCAGATTTCAAAACGGCTTTAAAAATATTTTGATCAAAGTCGACGAACAGGGTCAAATTGACCCAGTGTGTTCTCCGAGGGTTAAATACACACGACAAAACGCGTCGACCGTCGAACGAGTGTAACGTTGTGCCAACGTTCAATTAAACTTGCATCGAGTTCGATTTTGTAATTTTCGTGTTTTCAGATTATCAAGCATTCTCCGGACTTCTTTTCAGACTCACGCAAGGTTTATACATCTTTGTTACGTTTATGAGTAAAAAGGATCTGCGCATTTCAGCGTATGCATATGTTTCCGTGATGACACACATAATGTAAAAATGCATGTACGTCGCGAAACATGACACGCCGTCCGTTTGTGTGCGCCCAGAAACGTGCGAATATGAGGTACATACATATATGAGTGTGCAACGTGGCGCAGATCCTGGAGGTCACAAGTGTGCACATGCCTGGCAGCTCTCATTAACCTCTCGTTTTCTTCTCCGCTTTGATCGTCGCCGATTGGTCGCTAAACATATCCTCTATACAGACGCTTCTCCGAATATACATTTATTTCACGTGTAACGTGGTAATTAAAATGCGATATGAAATCGAGGAAGAAACGTAACGAGAATGCTCTGTCTTTGTTTTTTTTTTTTAATTCGCAGACTCATATCGCAGAACTGCCGACAAAGAAGTTGACAGTCGCGCGGCTCCATTCTTTAATTTTCAAAAAGATTCTTTCATATACTTCATATTTATATTTATTAATTTTCAAACTGACACATTTTCTTCGTCGATAAGTATTATAATACGATTTCGATGCAAAAAAGCAAGTGCATTATTTATTTGCACCATCTTTGCCCGGGACGTAACTTATACGCGAGCATTCGATTAATTGATTTTTAATCTATCTGAGAGTTCAGAGTTTTTGCAACAAGTTGCACCGTTAAAAAGATATCGGCTGCACCGTCCGGACGTCGGATATTAATTATTTCATCGTGACCTCGGCTTGTGAAGCGCTCCCCCGACGGATATGACCGGAGTAACAATAAATTCTATCTCGTTGAATCGTAATCGGCGCTTAACGGGATTCCGGCTTACGGCGCGCCGAGACAAAAAAGGGGCGTAACGGAGGGTAGCATCCTTCTCTGCAGTGAAACGGGATTAATAAACGACAGCCGGCGGGCGGAAGCCGCGCGCAAACGAATAAACGTCGCGACAACGACAACGACGCAAGAGAAGTGGGTCATCTTCAGAAAACTAACGACATCCGATCACGTGGCCGAGCGGAGCCAAAATCGAGTGGCATGATCGTTCATCTTGTCCTTTAAAGCGGGAAAATGTACGATGCTTTGCGGAAAAATGCTAGCGACAGTGTCTGCAGAGTCGGGACTGCAGCAGGTCGCATTTTGTACAAAATAACAAATAACTGCTCCCTAAAAGAGAAAATTCCAGAAAACAAGCTGCCACGATAATTGAAATTTTTAATTAAAATCATAAATTTGAGCGAAAGATGTACTACTACATATAAGAATATAACACGTCACGTTATTTTTTCTAGATGTTAATCAAAGTGGCACCATCGACATAAAGGATTTCGATCTCGCCGTGCAAGTAAGCAGTTTTTTTGATTTCATCTTTTTGTCTTTCCTTGCATCATTCGATCGCTTAGTTTCTTTTATTCGCGTTTATATCGATCAGAATTCGATATTTACGAGCTCGAGATGATTCGGCGATTTATCTCGTGTTTGTTCCAGCGAATCTGCAATTCCAGGCATTTGAAACCGGACGACGCCAAGTCGCAACATATTAAAGAGACTTTGAACAAAGTTTGGGAGGGACTGCAGCAACGAGGGGATGCCGATCAGGATGGGCAGGTACGATGTATTCAATTACTTCTCTCCCTCTCTCTTTCTCTCTCTCTCTGATTGTACTTCAACTATAAAGTCAAGTTTATGATTTGTATCAGCACATTTTTGCGAAAGTGTTTTTCTTTTACCGCAGTTTTACACAGTCTCGGAAATAACTATCTAAATTTTTAGCGTGCCGTTCCACTTTGCCGTTCCGTCTGCTCGCGCTTACATCGATTTTCAAAGTATTTTTTACGCTTTCGAAATAGCCACGTGCATATGTCTGCAGCTCGTGTATTTGCGTTTCACTCAGCTACGTAAAGGAAATATTTCACGATACATTCCGCGACTTTTAAGATTAAAATATAAAACGACCTGCGCGGCAAACACAGCTCGCTGATCAGAAGCGAATGCGTGCGTGTGTATGTGTTACGTACGCGATATTAACAGTCGCGGTACCTTTCAGATCAGTCGGGATGAGTGGTACTCGATGTGGGAAGAGTACGCGAAAGATCCGGAGCACGCACTCGAATGGCAACAAACATACATGAACTTCATGTTCGATCTCGAGGATTCTTCCGGTAAGATTCTCTCTCTCTTTCTCTCTCTCTCTCTCTCTCTCTCTCTCTCTCTCTTTCTCTCTCTCTCTCTTTCACTCTGTCTCTCTCTTTTTCTCTCTTCGTGTTTTCTCCGCATGCTCCCGTTTCCCGAGCAAAATGAATACGTTTATGTTCGCCGCGAGCTGGTTTACGCGGTAATTTATTGCGCGTTTGCGCAGAGATTCCAGAAATACTAATGTAAGCATAATTACTCGAGCGTAGAGTGACTAGACGGACGAGGAAAAACGTATATCATTAATTCCGTCCCCTCGCAGAGAGTTTTGCGAATTACAGCAAACTCAATACGTCAGCCCTCCATAAACCCGTCTTTCCCCTTTTCATCGAACAGCGTTGATGCGACACAGAGGACGCAACAAATTCCATATATAATAAAACGTATTTTGCATAATTTATAGTTCCTATCCATTTTCAACGCGCGCTTGAACATATTTGCGCAGAATATTTTCATTAATTGAAATGCTCGAACATTTTGCGACTATAGTCGAACATTCACTGTTTCTCAACTGTGTTTTTGTTTTTGTTCGAACAATGACATCTTTTTGTAGAATATTTCGCGAAAATAGATGAATTAATAAAGAGTTAAAAATAAACGACGGTTTTGAGGCGGGAGAACAAACGAGGGTTAAAATCACAATATCAATTAAGCAACACCCGTCCATTTTTGTTCCCCTCATTCATAGTAATTTCTAATAATACACTTCTTTTCTCACATCCGACGTACGAAAATGTCTCATCGTGATTTATACCTCGACCCTTGTGTACGTATAAAATACGGTTAGTTTAAACGGCTCACGTGTGTATGAAGTATATACACGGTCTCAAAGTCTCGAATGCGATCTTATCCTGTGTCACCAGGTGACGGATCGATCGACGAAGCCGAATTCAGCAAGGTGTGCGGCAGTCACGGCGTCGAAGAGGCCGAGGCGCGCGAAGCGTTCAAGAAATTGCAAGTGGTAAGTGTCAATCAGGCGGAAAAAAAAAAATAATTAAAAAAACATTAACTAAAAAATAAGACAGGAAAAAACAACGACGATGTAAAGGGTCGATGTATCTCACGAAAATTCTGTTTTACTTCTCCGCAGGGTAAGGAAGTGACTCGCGAGAAATTCGCCAACCTGTGGAAGCAATATTTCTGCTCCGACGATCCGAACGTACCTGGCAACTTTATATTCGGAAAGACTTCTTTCTAACTTCACCACCCCGTGAGATTGAAGGCGCGCATATACAAATATATATGTACACACATATATACATATATATTTTCATCGTTACAGATACAGATTATTTTATGTAATCGTTACCAGAGACTCGTTCTCTGAAGAGAGATAGATACAGAAAAATTCTGTAATCTGTATTTTGTCAAAACAATTCCTATTTCTCCTGCTTCTGTTCACACACATCTTTACATAATATAATAATGATACTAATAATAATAATAATAATACCAATAGCTAAAAAATTAAATTGAGAAGAGAGAGAGAGAGAGAGAGAGAGAGAGAAAGAGAAAGAGAGAGAGAAAGAGAAAGAGAAAGAGCTTTCAATTATTTCCTCTGTTCTTTACCGCTGCTCTCTCTGTAGTTACGCCACATACGTGGTTGAATTCTATTCAGTATCGCAAAGAGTGAAATTCCGGCCAAAACAATCTATCTAGCCTTACAACTTCGTGTATTTGAAGGTTTATTTGCCCCACCGGGATGTTTTATTATTGCATCCGCCATCGAGTGGCGCTGCAACAAAACACAGAGTTAACAGGATAGATCGAACATCTAGCTTGCAGCTCTTTCTTTCGCTGCTGCTGCCACTGTTTTCCTTTGACGCGTCATTCGCAACAATCTCTTCGCAAACCCCAGATCGTCCCTCCCCCTCTCCCCGCCTTCAGAAATTATCCGGCTTCGCTTTTCAATTTTTCGCGTTCACAAACGTGGCTGAAATGTTCCGCGCAAATTTTGTCAAAGAATCCATATTGAGATTTCTTCCGATCGCTTTCTTCCACGCTAAATATTTCATAGCGAGCACATGTTAGGGGACTCGGATCAAGTACCTATATCTTTACGGCGCATATCGATCCGTTCACCGCCGACGAGCTAATTATGCCGCATAGTGTGTAAATAAACGCCCTTGCGTATTATAAAAGTGATTAAAAAAACGCTGTTTCGATACACGCGACACGAGGAAATGGGCGATTGTGAAGCGATTCTCTTTTTTCGTTGCGTGCAACGTATATATCTACTATAATAGTTATTTATTTGCATTCGCGAAAAACGCGTGCGCATCCGAGGGCAGTCGATCGCAGAAAAAAATTCGTCTCGCGCGTAAATCCTCTTCTCGTCGTTTCGCGTCTCTCTCCCCGCGTTCTCTCGGCAAACGTAAATTACAAACGACACGCGGTTTGCGCAATTTCACCGAAACTGATTGGCATTTGGCGGCGGAGAAAAGCTAGTTAGATTCTCCCCCAGTCTGCGAAAGATATTTTGAGAATCGAAAACAAACGGTGCCACGCTCGCGGGCGCCAAACACGCGCTCACCTCTTCACGCACATAGCAGTCGCGGTATTTTTTCCAAAGCACCCATCTACTACCCCGCGAGTTTCGTGCCTCTTCTGTTCTGCTCGGCCATCCCTCCCCCCTCCCCCCGTTTAATTTTCCGTACACCCTTGTGAAACAAAAGCCCTTTTTCGTCGGAATCGAGCTCTCTCATTGGTACCTTCATATATTCCCCGGAGTACGAGCTATTTTCACTGAAGAGGAGGATTTAATTGCAGCAGGAAGTGCGTGTATCATGTACCGGAAAAAAAAGAGAAAACTAACGCAAAACGAAACATGAAGGAGATCGATAAACGGCGCGCTACCGTACTCGATTAACGGCTATTCGCCGCGCGAACAAAATTGTTGTTACAAATTGCGCTGTATCGCAAAATCGAAAATCGCGCGTATCAGATCGGAGCAAGTACGAGAATTGAATTTTTCGTAAGCAGTTTGCGCGTTTTCGATCGATTCGACGATTAAAAACAACCTTCGTCGCAATGATACTTCAGCGTTAATTGCTATCGTATTTGTGTTTTGTGAACAAAAGTTTGGTCGTGTTTAATCGATATATTTGTGTTTTTGTCATCGTATTTACGTAGAAATATAAACCCGCGTTAAAATATATTGTGAAATTAATGATAAATGTCTTTCGGAAATTAATTGTGTTGTCGTAATAATTGATGTGCATCGTATCGGGGAAAGAGCGATCGAATGTTAGCCTGCGGAAACCACGGAAATATGTGTATAATTTACGCATTTCAAATGTTGTTATACTGATTTTTCATTAGCAGAAAGCGTTTTTGTGAAGCCGAAGAGGATTGGATTTTTAGATTCGTTTTGATTATTGATCACTGCCCGTGAAGAGACAAACGTAAACGACATACCTATATATATATGTACACACATATATCGAAACAGCAGTATATTTAATTCATCGAGTGAAATAAGAATATGAATCATATATAGCGAGTATTTTCCGTACTTGGGTTATATAGAAAGTGGTTGTACTGATAATAATCGCTGAATTCTCGTCCATCGTAAGTCAAGTCGATGAATTATTAAACGAATATACGATGCGGCTATAAACTATAGAGAGAAATATGGATGTAATGAAACACTCGCTGTCAATTGAAAACGTCCAGGCACGAATTAAGCGACACAATATGACGTTAGTAACAACTTAACGAAATAATAAAATTTCACGCGCAGTTTTGTTCGTTTCACGATAAGACGCTTTATCTCTGTTTTTGTCTATTAGACAATTTTGCTTAATTTTTATGCGCTGTAATGAGACAATTATATTACCGAAGTTTTATTACGCTATTTTTTTAGATTATACTCAGTATATAAATTTTTTTCTCTCAAGTAATTTGATATTTATGAAAATTTTAATTCATAATTTTAGGTTTATAAAAATTAAATTATAAAAGTTACGTGTACACTCTAAGTTTATGGATTTTAATGAAGATATTAATTACACACAATTCGTGTTCCAATGATTAATCAAAGTTGCTTAAAACGTGCCTGCGTAATATCTATGGTTCCATGTTGAAAGAAGCATAAATATGCTCACTCTTGTGTAATAGATATGTACGTGCTATTCCCGTTCCTGTGTAAGAGATGCATAAAATATATATATATATATATATATATATATATAAGAGAATATGTTATATAAATACCACAGTATATATATCCCTGTACGCGTGCGAGCGCGCGTGAGAGATGTGTGTGTGTGGACAAAGAAAAATAAAATATATATATATGCTGTAAGAAAATTAAAATTGTGGATTGCATCTCTTTCAAGAAACATTTCTACTTTTTATCTCCCCTTTCACATATTTAGTTCACATGCGCACTCTATTATTATACACACAGCGTACAATAACTTTATACAATTCGTCAGTTTCATCAGAGAAAAATTAAAAACGTAATAAATTACATTAAAATTGATTAACGTTGATCGAAGCTTTTTTTATTACGTGAATTATGAAAAATTCACACTTGTCTTCACGCGCATGAAACTGTTTTACATACATTAAAAAAAAAAAAAAAAAAAAAAAAACAGACTAACCAGGTCATTGCATGCCGTTGTCAATGGAGACCGACTTCGTCCTGCGCGCGCTCCCATGTGCCCTCTATTTACTCCCATTACTTCCACTATTAATTAGCCGAGCTAAGTAGTCGAGATCGGATATTCAGGGATCCAGTCGGGAGAATCGCTCTTTGTCATTACGTCCGTTACAATAAGCCAATACGACGCTTAATGCTCGGAGATAATAATGACGTTAACTAACAGAGAGTGTTAATACGGGATTATAATGGATAATAGTTTAATGGTAGTATTAATACTTGAACGGTAAAGCGCGTGCTATTAACCCTTTCGCTACTACATGCGACTATAGTCGTTCGCCACGAGAAACGCTGTTCATAAACTACAAGTGACTGCAGTCGCCCGATAAGTAACATTCGCTTATTGAAATAAGAAATGTGACAATATATCAATAATTTTTTAATACATACAGCGTGTCTCGTCCATATCATTTTTTGTTCTTCGCGTTTATTTTTATTATATAATCTAACAAATAATCGCGTAATAAATGCGCTTACATGGAGTTCCGTTCAGCGATGGCGGTCAGTTCCGCCGTAGTGAAAGAGTTGAACGTTAAAGCTTCAGCGTTTAATTCGATACTGTTGCAACATATCGACATGTACATAAGAACAAAAGAACATTATGTGATTGCGTTATCACGTCTCCTGAGAGAATGTCAGACGTCTGATAACGAATGTACTTTTATCTTACGAACTAATGCAATAGATCGAAAATCACTCTCTGTACAATGAAACAATGGTTGTTTCTCATTAGACGAAAGTATCTACATTCAAAGTCCATTAGATGTATGTGTGTTTTCAACTTATATTATACAATATATTATTTCTTAAAAGTAATGAATGTATTGTGACAATACACACGTATCATTGTCGGAAAAATGTCGGAAGTCTGATAACTGTGGTGTATTTTTAATCTACGAATGGACATAATCGACTGGACATTTTTACTTTGTACAAAGAACTGATATATTTCTCATTGTCCAAAATATCTAAATTCAAAGTCCATTAATTGTTTTGACTCTATAAAAACTCCCTCAAAAATAAGACGTGTGACAGTAGCGAAATAGACTTGAAGCTACATGGTGCAAATACCGTAATACTACTGTAAAACTCTGAAGAAATATCGTTGAGTGATAAAAGTGTAACAACCTAACCTGAATTTTACTCGGAAAAACTTGTCAGGAAAACAAAGGATTTTTGTGAACTTCCAAAAAACAACACGTAAGTGCTAATCAGATCTTGGTGTTATTAGCAAACACAAAGACGAATTTACGATAAATAAAAGCAAATTACGTTCTAATAATTCTACATACATATATATATGTAAAATATTATACGGAGACTTCAGTAAATTTAATTGACATTTTATATTTTAGTTTGACAATTTGTTTCATAAGAGTTCGACCAGTTTATCCCGATCATAAATGTAAGAATACAAGTTTCAAGAAGCTTGCCACGTTTCTTCTTCTTCTTACACTCTTCGCAACGTTTAATTGACGTCATTTTATAAGCTCATCAACTTATCTTGAACGACAGAAACTTATAAATGTGAGCTTGATTTAAAAAAAAAATCCAATGTTCGATAATAAGATTGACAATTGAGGAAGATTGAACGTTTGTATACGTGCCGTTTTGGACGTTTCATCATGCGTGCTATTAGTTTGGCTTTGACTTTTGCATTTTTGCATACAATTGCGGCTCAACGTTCTCCAACGATATCTTACATAACGCAGGAACAAGTTAAGGACATCGGTGAGACTGTTGAATTACAATGCTCCGTTCAATATGCATCGGTTTATCCCGTTTTATGGATCAAAATTAATAAAGAGAACAAACAGGACCAAATAACACTCGCAATTAATAATGGAATTATAATTGCGGATAGTAGATTTTCTATAAGATATGACTCAGAAACTTCTACTTATCATCTTCAGATTAAAAGCTTACAAGAAGTAGATGTTGGATACTACCAATGTAAAATACAAATATCTATAAGCAGTTCTGTCAGTGCGGAAGTAGAATTGGAAATTCGTAGACCACCGATAATTAGTGATAATTCAACACAATCTGTACTAGTCGCTGAAGATCAATCTATCCAATTAGAATGTTACGCCAGTGGTTACCCATCGCCAACCATATCGTGGCGTAGACAAAATAATAAGATTTTTCCTTCCGGAAATGCTATTTACAACGGTAATATAGTAAATTTACCTGTCGTGACGAGAGAGAGTCGTGGAACATATTATTGTATTGCCGACAATGGCGTTGGACGCGGTTCTAAACGCAACATTAATGTGGAAGTTGAATTCTCACCTGTAATCGAAATTTCGAGATCGCGAGTCGGACAAGCTCTGCAATATGATGCGGATTTGGAGTGCCATGTAGAAGCTTATCCTCCGCCAGCTATTACTTGGTACGACAAGAACGGCCAGGAGTTGTTAAATAGTCAGCATTACAGTATAGCCCAATTTGCAGACGCGGTTGATTACACTCATACCACACTTCGGATTCTTTCTATAGAAAAACGGCAATACGGGAAGTACACGTGTCGTGCTCAAAATGAACTGGGCGTTGCTCATGGAAAACTTGAACTTTCCGAAACCATTATACCCGTTTGTCCGCCAGCTTGTGGTGAAGTTCATTATTATGGAACTGGCGTGGTCTCAGTTTCTTCCGGACCTTTGATAGCTCTAGTTTTATTAATTGCAACGATACTGAGAAAGTTTTATTTCAAATATTAATTTTATTTCTGGTCTTATATGGAAGGAGATCTAGATTTTTTCATTATTTTAGTTGTCGCCACAATGTTATCAAACCAAAAGCAACCTAAGAATATAGCTTTATTATATTTTATCTCTTTTATTGTGTTTTTTTGTATTATCTTTTATTTTATAACTGTTATAAACACAGATTAAATTATTTTAATTAGTAATAAAAAAATGTGAGAAATTGTATATAATGCAAGCAACATTTCTTTGAAATACCGTTAGTTCATCATTATTTGCACACACACACAACGATATGCAAACATTTTCTTTGTATTTTTAATTAAATTTTTTTGTATTGTAAATAATCATTATTCATTTCTAAATGTAAAGTATTATTTATTTTGATTTAAAAAATGCAAATGCAATGTTTTCGCGTTTAACTATCATTTATCATCTATATGTTTTATTTATTCCTTTCACTCATTGAATCACCGCGTAAAACCTTACAATAGTTCTTTAAAACACTAATTACAGATCAGTCATAGTTTATTATTAAAACAAAAGAGAAAAATATATATAATATTTGTTAACAATTGTTAAAAAAATTAACAAAATTACTTGCAGAAAACACAGCGAGAGAAAAATGTGTTTCTACATTTTCTGCAATTCCATTATACATACTGAAATAAAAATCGAGATATCTGAAACACTGTATTTTTTTACTGTGAAATGACAATTAAAAGTTTGTAGAGAATTCTTTATTGCTTTTAAAAGCATTTTGCCATCGCGTTCACATGTTACGAGGATTGAACGTTTGCGAATTTGCAAACGTGTGTGTAATCCATTTGAATGGATTTTACAGAGCAGATGTGTTGTTTTGCAGTAGCTCCATCTCGTTCGCATAAATCGAACGAGAGAAACAGCTGCTGTGTGCAGAAAGATTATTACACGGTTCCTTATCCCGTCCCGGCCTGCCCGGGGGGCCGGTGGGAAGATACAAAAACCGAGATAAATGTAGAAAAATTCAGTGATTAATCGAATGCTGATTCGCGATTTGAGGAGCGCGGAGCACACAGAGTAAGTTGATTGCATTATAAATCACAAAATAAATGGTGCTGCAAATAAAAGGAGAGTCCAATGACATTACGAAAATATCTCGGCCAAATGAGCTAATTGCAGCAGATTAATGAGCTCTTACGCGATTGCAGCAAGTGCAATCTTTGTCTCATCCTCCTTTTATTCTCAGTTTCACCGATATACTACATCATAGCGAACTGTTTTCTAACAAATATGTGCGTATATATAACCTCTAATCAGTTTTGTTTTTACTTCTACACACACACATACACACAGTCTAATCTTGAATCGTATCGATTTTCATATCGTTCTTAAAATCATTTGTACATTTTTTTTTCTGCTCTGGTTTCCTCATCTTGCTCATATCTTATCATATTCCACCATGCGAATGCGCGATAACTTGGTCAAATTGATTCCCGGTACAGTAGTTATCTTTCGTACGAAGTCGCGATGAACGTGACAATTGTCTCACGCGACAGCAAAAGATTTTCTTGCTTCGACGATTCAGAGCTGTTCGTGCAATATTATTCGCCAACGTCGAGCGATGTCTAGCTCGGATTTATTGAGCACTGAATGCGAAGAGTGTGTGGAATTTTTCGATGTTTGCCTCGCGCTAGATCATCAAGAGGTGACAAAGTAAGAATAATAATGTAACGAAAGGGAGTACATTACGCTATAAATCTGCCTCATTATTAGCTGTTCAATAACACAAATTCTGTGCTTAACTAATTTTTAATTATAAAGATCGAGAGACTTCGTCGAATTTAAAATGTTACTTCACCAACTTAATACATATCGAAAACTTAATATCAAAGCACTTAGGCAGAGAATATATATTTACAATAGATTGTAGGTATTTTTATTTCTTTAATAAATGAAATATTCTTTTTGATTAATATAATTTTCTAATAAATTATGTTATCACACAGGCTGGACACTAACAATGAGGTAGAATATTCACAAGAAGCGATAGAATTGCAAGACGCCAGGGTGCAAGAGACTACCATGACTTGTCTGGGGACACTAGTATTTGCGGACAAACATTCTAGACAATCATTGAGTATGAGTGATTCGACCAAAACACAAGTTGTCAATTCTTTGTCCCTTGCTTATGAAGATCTTTTCACCATACCACATAACATATTGCAAGATTTTGGTACCGCTATATATCACTTAGATATTAGCCACAATATGTTCAGTAGGTAAATATCTAGCAGAAGTTTTGCGATAAAATACAGAATTTGTTACACTTGGAACTTACTTACATCTAAATGTGAATAATTTTGGCATTTCAGGAATTTACAATTTCTATCAGAATTTGACAACTTGAGATCTCTCAACATGGATCACAATATGATAGACGACACTACTGTGTTCCCACACATGCCAAATCTTGAGCTTCTGTGGCTGAATCATAACCAGATTGCAAATTTGTATCCATTTGTCAAGAATCTCCAAAGAAGTATACCGAACCTCAAATACTTGTGCCTTATGGGAAACAAGGCAGCACCTAGTTATCTTAATGGTGGAACTTTCTATGATTACATTAACTACAGGTATGTGGAAAACAGTTTTTTATTTTGCAACTTGATTACAAGTGCTTTTATTTGTCTTGTGTTCTGATTGTTTTGCAATTTTTTTTAACAAGGTTATTCGTGTTATCCTGGTTTCCATATCTGGTGCACTTGGATGACAGAACAGTAACTGAAGAACAGAGATTGGAAGCTAAGAGATTGTACAAACGACCAATTTATGAAGACTTGATACCACTGCCAAAATGCATAAAAGATCTAAGCGACAAAATAATTGTATCCAAACCACCAATTCCTAATACACAACAAGTGGCAAGAGAAAGGAATTCTATTATTTGAGTAGTATTCAAGCGCAGCTCAAAAAAAAAAAAATCTTAATGACAATGTTCTTTTAGCAAAGAAATAAGATTGCCATAACTCGTACTCCATTTTAGAAAGATGTGCCAAAATGTGAAAAAGCAATATCATATACAAATAGAGGACACGTATTCTTTTTCTATTTATTGTATGTATATATCTATATTTCTGTGTGTAAACAATATTTTTACACACCAATAACTTGATATTAATAAATAATCACAAACAACTATGTTTCGTCTTCTTATCGCGAATCTTTTCACGCCAAATTGTTGGTCTCATCATCGCGATTCTGACGTGATCACGACCTAATTGAGAGTATGATGAACAATTTCAATAAAATTCACGTACCTGGTGATGATCGTTATATCTCGACGCCGATACAGCAACAAGTCGAAATCAATCCGGAGAAAATTTCCGTCATCTCTCGGTCGACCTGACGCGAAAGTCAGCTTCTAAGTCGCAAAAACACGCGATAATTAACGTAACACGATACGACGCGAGCACACTTTATTGACAACAACTTATCGCACTAGTTACAGTCACTTTTAAATAATCAACAGTCACAATCAGTTACTCAACTGTTCGAATCAACTTGATAAACGATGTATTCCGCGAGCGATCGCGCCATACAAGTTTTGACAAAATTGCGATTCTCGAAACGGACGAAGCAACCAATCACCGCGAGTGGCGTTCGAGTTGACTGCACTCTCTGCTCTTTCAAGAGAGCGTTCCGAAATTCACTCTCAGTACTGACAGAGAGAAGACTGAATTCTGAATTCATAGTTGTTTCTCAAATTTTAAAGGGCCTTCTACAATGAGATTATTATCCTATATTAAAAAAGACATTTGGACCGAGAAGTAAAAACGTAACTAAAGTCACGCGACAGAAAAGAGTAGAAAAACAACACGTGAAAATAACGTGACTGTAATTTATATTATATATAACATTAAATAATACAATATTATACATATAATATTTATTATATATTTATAATATTATACTTTATATTGTATTATATGTATTATATGTATTATATATATACTACAGTAATGTCACTGACCTCCGCCGCGCGGCCTTGGCGGGGTCACTGACCTCGGCCGCGCGGCCTTGGCGGGGCACTGACCTCGGCCGCGCGGCCTTGGTGGGGGGGAGTCACTGACCTAACATAACCTAGCATAACAAAAAACGCCTGAATTTATGCAACCACAAAATGTAAGACGTATGTCTGATNAATGTTGTACAGGATCACTGTTAAAATCTAACTCAGCAGATGTGTACATGTGTACACATGTATAGATAAAATATATGTTTTTATTCTGAGATAAAACAGATAAATTTTATTTATTTAATTAGCACAAGTTGCAAATTATTTACTATGCTACGAAACAGCTCTTTATATTTTACTTCACACACATGTATTGATGTGATACTTTTATAAAAATAGAAGCATTCTACGCTTTGCTTTACATTTTCAAGATTTTAGTCTAAGTACTATTTTTCCTTTTTACAAATTACAATACAAATCAAAATAACTGATATTTCTTACCAATGTATCACTGAAGAAGATTCGAATGTTGGATCAAAACGTTTGAAATATTCAAATAAACTTATTCAAATACTGACATCCAGTGTTTTGTCTTGTATCGGTTTCTCTTTCCTTCATTTATCATTTATCGTATTTTTATGTTTAGAAATCTTAGTTTTGTTACACGATCTTTTACACTGAAAAAGCAGTTTTGTTGAGATAACAAAAATTTGGTGAATCAAACCAAATAAAGTGTTCTGGAAACTACAGTTTGGTTGAGATTACCAAAATTTGGTAATCTCAACAAAATTGTTTTTTCAGTGTATATGTGCGTGTTTTTAGCATATTTTTATTCCCTGATATAACATATTTATGTTGTGTTAATAATAACATATGTTGTGTTAACGTGTATATATAACGTATAAATTATATAATTATAACGTGTGTAATTACGTAATTCAACGGCAGTTCGAGTAAGCGCAAGCGCTACATGCACAGTAAAAAATCGTGCGTCAAAATGTAGAACTTTTCTTGTGTTACGACGTTTTGATTATTACTTCAATGTAAAATTAACATAATACTGATATGTTATTATTTTTTTAATCTTTTCACGTGTCAAATTTATGTTAACTTCACAAATTAACATTTTTTTTTTTACTGTGTGAGGCCACACTTTTGTTGCACATAATACATCCGTAATTAATAGTGTGATTCCGTAAAACGCTTTTGACAATAATTTATTTCGGTCTAAAAATGGATAAGTAACGCGATGACGTTCTGTTTGTATTATAGATAAGATTAAAATCGTTTCATACATATGTTTTACTTTAGTTAGTCGGAAACTGTCTACCTGTCTTGCGCCTCGATCGATGTTTGCCGCGATTATTATAGTGGGGTAAATTCTGCGGCTTAGGTAAATACTTAAAATCTTATCTCCGCTTGACGAAATAAATATAACAGAGAATA
>NW_018020584.1:1979788-1997696 GCF_002006095.1 Pseudomyrmex gracilis | reverse complement strand
TTATTTCTTCAGATCCTTAAGTTTCTTTATTAGTTATATATATATTTTTATTACTCGGCCCTGCCGTTTTTTCCTCTAGAACGTACCTAAAACTATCCAGATCTTCCATCATCGGTAAATCACCTACGTTACCGTGCCTCTTGATTACTCGCACATGATGATCTTAAATACAAGATTCGATTATGAGTACCGGCCTGACGTACGATAACTGGCGTATGAGTTTCTCATCTATGCTTACAACGTTAAATTGTATGAAAGCATCAAGTATCAAGTATCTTGTCGTACCTTAATAATGGAGATTTATAATAAGGTATAATTAATGACTTTCAATAAAAAACTATAAACCTTTATATCCTTCAATCAAAGAATATATATTTCTTTATTCTTTACTTTTATCCTTATGTGAATTATCTAAGTTATCTAAATTAACTAAATTATCTGCATTATCTGAATAATCCGAATTTATCTGGATTATCTTACTTATCTTAATTATTTAATCCAGATACTAGTGCAATTAGACAAGACTCGGAAGAAGCGGTTCGACCAGGTTTTTGTCAAATTTACGCAAAGAACGAAAAACAAGTTTACAAAAAACATTGTTTATTTAATAAGTGTGTTTGTACAGTATAAAAATGATCTATTAGCAATATGTCGATCAAAAACTACAGTTCGGTATGCGCATTACTAGTTGTAGTTTTAATATAAAATATTTATGTATTCATATAATAATTTAAATTTATTTTTTTGAGAGAATAAGTTACGCGCTTTTTCAATTGGTTTGTAAACGACAGAATTTATCAAGTAAAACCTTTAAATTTTTTATCTTTTCCAAGATTTTCCGTTTTTATTCGCAAAATATACGTGTCGATCTTTTTAGCTCGCGTCGGAAGTGCTCGCATAAATTCACCTATTTCTTTTTATACAACGGTGTGATAATGTGTTGAAACCTCAGATCATGAGCCTCTGGACCAAAATCTTTCCAGAGAGAGAGATCCACTTGCGGGAGCTCATTGCATCTGCGGAGAGGATTCCTGAAATTTGGATTATACCTGTTGCGCATCATTGTTGTCGCTTTTAATTCTAAATCTATGTATAAATCTATGTATTGTTAATATTAAACTTATTATCGTTGTTAAACTTACGTTTCAGAGATTCGCTCGAATCCCAATCTTTGCATGTGCTGAATGTTGTCTCCGTTATCGCAAAGCAGTCGCGATATACTCGACTTTCGTAATTCATTCAGTTGTTCTGTAAACGCGATATTTACGAGAGATCTTTATTTTTGTCATTTCGTTACACATTGAAATAAATAATAACATACCGAGCGTGAATGCTATTTTCGGATCGCCGGTTTCGAACCAGTAACGATCGCCGATTCGCGTTTTCTGAAACTGTTTCAACATGATGCAGAGGAACGTCGGTCCACTTAGCGTTCCGGGCACGTGTCTCTCCAGGGATCCGCCGACAGTCAAGTCGATATCCTCCGGGCTGGCGTACAAAGTGGAGAGTTTTTGTATGTCCTAGAAATTGAATTAATTATACATTTTGTAGCATAAAAAACACATCAATTTTATTTGTTTGTTTTTTTTTTAACCGTTTTTCTCTTGCTCACCGAAAAACTTATGTAGTCAGCTAAGTCGTTGAAAGTCTTTGCTCTCGGCAATCCGCAGTATTCGCGGTAATCGTTATAGCTGGCGAGACCGTGATCTCGGTCTCTCTGTACGTCTATCGCCCTGAGATCTGATCCGAGGATTCTTCCTCTCTTGAAGAAAAAGTGTGTAATCTGCGAACAATTGAGTAACACTTTGCTTTTAGCAAAGATCGCATTTTTTTACTCTTAAAAAAACGTTCTAAATAATAATTTTATACACTTTACCGCTAAGACGCAAAAATAGTTTTTATTTTTTAAAATATTCTTTAGTATTTTGTTAATAAATTTTATATCTCCTAGTCGTTTTCGCGAGTACCTCTTCGTCGAAGAACGGATCGGTCATTTTTTGCTGTTGAGAAGTTAAACCTCTCGTCAAATCATCCAGATTGTTGTTTCTTTCTATAACGGCAGGTCTGTTGAAGTGATCGCTCAATCTCAATGTAGAAAAAGGAGAGTAGAGTCGATGTTCCGACACTAAACTGTAGAAAAGAATTTGTTACTTTGATTTTATATTTTTAAAATAACTATCACATGCACAAATCGCTTTTTCTTGAGATGTTAATAAAAAAAAAACAGTTTTGCAAGATAATTACTTGAGTTGGCCAGCGATATTCGAATGAAAATATCTAAAAGCTGCGTTTGCATGCTCGTTAAGAGTGTTGGCGGTAACCGTTTCGTCGTAATCGTTCACGTAACTCTTGGTATCGTACAAGATCTTGTTCTCGTAGACTTGTCTGGTACCTGTGTAATGATAATTTTTATCAAAAACGTTGCGATTTACATGAATTTATTTTACGCTTCAAAAATAAATACCTAACAAAATAGGCAGCCATTCGTAATACGCGATGTTCTGATGTTCGGCGATTACAATTCGGCGCGTTTCCTGAAATATCGTCTCGTCGGTCCAGTGAGGATTTAATTGCGCCAAGTAATCGGCGACGCGATTGTGTTCCCTGAGCAATATGATGTGCAGAACCGTCAGTTGCGGGTTTTGATTGCCCCGCGAATCGCCTGTAAACACACTTTATTACGTTGCTTTTCGATTCTTGTAATTTCTTCACAAATCAGACAGGTTTTCTCTACGCAAAAACGATTATTCGCTTCTTTAGAAAATTAGATCGCGTGACTTGTATTTCATTTTTTACTTTCTCACCGGTAGCGTAGCACGGCTCGAATTCGTAAACCATATCACACACGGCGGTTTTGTTCGGGGCCGATGGTGGAAATTCCCTGTTATTTTTCAACTCTGTATTCAAACGTCCACCGGAACCAGTGCGCAGATTAGCCGCAATCTCGTCACTCGAACCGTAAACGAGCGAAAGGTCCAAGTAATGCGTGACAGTGTTCAACTGTAAAAAAAAAAAAAAATACGTTGAACTGAAAAATACATTGAACTGAATTAATATATCTAATTTACATTTGTGTATCTATCGAGTCCAAATTTAATACGTTAATAGTCACCGCGCGTTAAAGAGATTTGACTAGATTGATTATTTGTTACTTATAGAAATGTCGCGAAAATAAATCGTATCGATATACAAAACAAGAAGACAGTTCAAAAAAATATTCTAATCACGGATAAAAATAAACACCTGAGACTGTGTCGGGGTCAAGTCCGCTGTCTACGGCAGCGTGAATTTTACAAAGACTATATACATGTGTATATATATATATGTTATATATGCTGTCTGTATTTATATATATATATATAAATACAGACAGCACGCGAGAGTCTATAATCGACAACTGCATTCTAAGTTTACTCGTTACCACATCCGCGCGTGATGTAATTTTGCAGATGAATGTGCGAGTGTGAAACCTGTTCCGCTGGCTTGTTCGGAGACGAACATCCACGATCAAGGTCGGTCGTACTACGGACAAAGTTCATGCACTCTATGGAACTTCTGTACACCGGGTCGTTGTAAGGTATGAGAATTGGTAAGCATCGGGGCATTGCCTCGTGATTCGGCACCAGCCGACCGTTGAAGGTGCAACATCGCGTGGCGTGCGATTCTATGATTACATAAAGATTAAATCGCTCGAGCACAACTCGATATATCGTAAAAAGAAAAAGATACGATAATTTTTTTAATATATTGTAAGAACTTACAAATATATTTATATTAGAGAAAATTTATACGTGAGAAACGCGAGAAAAGAGACGCACGTACTCGATTGAGTCGTTCCATCGATTAAACCCATATCGTGCGTGATAAACTGTCCGTATTGCATCGTTACCAAAGTCCACATTCTGTCATCGATATCGACGTTCGGAAACATCGTGTAGCTGACGGCTCGTGCCAACGGCAATTCCGCACCGGTTATCGATCTCGACGGTGCTCGGATTCCTGCGTTAAATTAAAGTTTTTTTTAAGAGACTTGAAAATATCGAATCTTTTCACAAAGATATCATCGTTGCACAGGAGTCATTTTAATCGGCGCGAGCGTCCACATGCACTTCTCGCACATATTTTGTAGAAATTTTAGAAAGTATTTGTATCCGCTCTCTATCTCTCTTTTTCTTTCTCTTTCTTACATGAGTTGGTGAGCCAATAAAAAAAAATTAGATTTAAACCAGTTCCAAGTTTACGTCATGTTCTGCTTTACTGCGCAAAATCTATAAACATATATTTGCATCATTGTGTGTCAAATTGAATATTGGAGAAATCTACTGCTATATATATAAAATTTGAGGTCTGTTGAAAAATAAATTTACTACTGGAAAGTGACAATCGATGAGCGTCAATTTGTTCGATTTAACAAAGCGTTGAAACTTTCTCCGAAGCTGTGACAAATTTTTAGAATTTTAGCTTGAACGTCAAAAAAAAAAAAAAAAGCATTTTATCATATTACGAAACGATTCTCAAGATGCTCAAATATATAAAACGTTTTTTTATATTACAAAATAAAATCGCTATATTAAATTGTCTCTGATCCGGTTATCGCGGTTTGGTTAGCTGCGAAGTAATAAAAATGGCGAAAAAGAGTGAACGCTAAAGTTCTTTTCCGCACTTGTGTACTTCTTGCATCATCAAGTCGACCGTAACAACATTTCGAACGAGGGTACCTGTTGGTGCAGCTAGTGAGAATCGATATTATCTGGTGTCACGAGCGGTAATTCAGTCCAAGTCTTTTCTTGCTATCATCTGAAAGTTTTGTAAACTTCCAGCTGAAGTATAATAACAGTTCTTATATATATCCACACAAATTATAATTACTTCCGACTGGAATCTAAGAAATTGTTTTCTTTTTTTTTTCACGCAATTGCTAACAAAATTTTTTTCAATAATCACTATCTCATATTTTACGTTAAATTTGTTCCGGTAATATATGCTCTTTGACATGTGCAAAGAAGCACACTATCATAGAATTAAATAAACATTCTCACCATCGCTGTAACGTGGATGTACGAGTCTTCCGTATCTCGTGTTGGCCAAACCCCACGTGGGATTCTGAAGATTATTGCAAGAACCGTCGTAACTACGATATCGCGAATGCTGACAAAATCGAGGAAATGAGTCTCCGCATTTAATTTGCTGATGAATGCCATCGCTCGTGTTTTGGCCAAATGGAAAGCTTTGAACAAATAAATGTCACAAGTAAACAAATTGAGCATTTGTCACATAACGCGCGATATATAATTTCCAGACATTATTTATGTAATAGATATGCTTCATATCATTTATCTCGGACTTACAGAGAACTCGGAAAATTCACCGAGGATGGAAAATACGTGACAGTTGGGTGATAGGTGTTGAAGAGATGTTTATGGGCTGCGATCGTGCTGAAGTACGAAGTTTCCGATTCCTCTAAATCCGAAGATGTTTTTCCTCGTCCTTTTTAATAACAATTATATTTACATGAAATATAAAATATTTGGCAAATGTCAGATTACATATTAACATAAATTATACATTAAAAAATTACACAATATGTAATTAACAAGTGTCATCAAAGTTGTGAGGTAATTGCTCGTTTACTTTTCCAAAGTGAGCACCGTGCTACGACTTTCCCACGCAACATTGAATGTTTTATTCACGACAGCAGAGATTTATCTCGCACAAACAGTGTATCGATACGCCGCGACGCTTGATTCTCGTTGCGACAAGAGATTTCCTTTCGTTTATCGCAATTGCCATCGAATCCGGCAACGATCGCAGCTGCCGAGAGACGATGTCTCTGTCATCAATCAATACATAAATCTCGCAGATCCGTGTGTGCGAGAGAGAATCTTTGTTTCAATGTTAAATGTTACACCGACAATAGACGGATTCGGTTCGCCGTCATGCACGGTGAACTCGTTGATATAACTTCGACTTGAAGGTGACTTTTTGTCAAATTGCCCAATCGGATTTAGGGAAAAAAAGTCTTCAGGAAATGTAAATCGGCAACGGTATATAATGAATCGTGAGTTATACACGATCGCGAAACACCGAGCGGTCTGTTTTTATCTTTCGCAATATTTCTTTCAACACTGTCTTAAATGTTAAAACGACACATGTTACCGTTCGACATTTGCGCGAAACATGGTGAACATATATTTTATGTGACAACCGACCGCGTATGTAGACGCGCAGTATATATGTACATTTTTCTTTCTCTTAAGGAAAATCAATTACGTCTCTTCCGTAATATAAAAAATATATTTAACAGACGTGGATATTTTTAACGGATACTATTTTATTTTTTGAGCTTATATAAAATTTCGGATTGGTTCTGTTACGAATATGTGACTGAACCAGCGCACCACAATGTTGCTACGTGCGAATGCTCGAGACACGTTTACGCGACATTGCACAGCGAATTAGCACACGCAATTTTACGTGCATACATTTCACGGCTAAACAATTTCGCAGAGAGATAGAGAACCCTTGATTGGGTCCCGAGCATTCGCCGTTCGTTTGCCCGATGCACGATTCCGCTTCTTAGACCTTCCCTCTCGAAAACGTAACGTGCATTCCAGCAGTGCACGCGCGCGAGCATTTTCTATCTCTCACGAGTCATTTCTTGCCATTAACTCCCACCTGTTGCACAAGAAATGTATCGCGTACACGGTTGCGCGCGGTCTCGGCACCCACTTGTCTCCGTTCCGATTATTAATTTTGTATAGGTATTCAGGAAAGTAGACACGTATATGTATGTATAAAAAAATATACAAAAACCTATTCAAACCGGATGACTGTATTGATCCACGCGACCTTACGTAAAAGATTAACGTGCCCGAATACGTAAAAAAAAAAACTTTACACACTTACACATTATAAGAGGACAAGCGCGCAAAAAAGATCACTTTCAAAAGCAATTGCGTGTGTACTTACGATTGGTTAATGACGGAATTGTTGACTCGAAATTAGTAGATCAAAAAAAAAAAAAAAAAAAAAAAAGAACGTTAACGAAAGTGACGGGAACAATGTGTTCCTGAAATCAATTGGGTGAAGTTACGTCAAAGTGTTGCTTTATGAGAGATTTTTTTTTTTTTATTACCGCGGCCGAGATTCTGCATAGGTTTAAGCTAATATATAGAAGCAAATGACATCGTGTTAATGAAGGTTTGAAAGTTTGAACAAAGTGTGTGAGTTGGAATGTTTCATAAGATTGAAGAGAGGTATACATTACATGCTGACTAATCGTATACATTTTTATATCGGTTACTTGCTGAATCAGATATTATTAAAACGTAAATTATAAATTTGATTTATGATACAATTGCGTACGTAGAAAGTTAGAGCTGATGTTTTTAGATAAATAACAATATTTTTTCTGCCGCTGTAGACAGGTAGAAAAATATATTTATTGGTAAGGTTAATCCACAATTAAAAAACGTCATCTTTGCGAGTAAGTTTACCGTACGAGGGAAACAGAGTAACTAACAAAAATAACAAAGTACCTGCGTGAGACGAAGTAGTCTGTTTTTTCGCCGTGTTATCATCACCACTTACGATCACTATCGTCTGCAAAAGCGACGCAATGAAGAAGCCTGCAATCCAGAGACCATTCTGACCCTGCATGTCTCTGAAATAAAAACGTAAAGCTATGTTTTTTTGTGTTTCTATTTTGTTTAATTTTGAGTAAAAAAAAATTATACTGTTCCAAAATTATTTTATTTACTGTAACACACACAATTACTGTTAATTAATTATGATTCGATCTATTAAGTACAAGTGCATCTCGAGCGATGTACACATAAAAAGATGATACTTTTGAAATAAATTATTCCGCATGCAAATTAACAACAATGTCGTTATTGATATACGCATGTATTTAGTCATAGTTAAAAGTCTTACACGAAAATAATAATATAATTATAAAATAACAATAAAAATAAAAATGATAAAATAACAACGTGTAGACAATACGCAGAAACTGATGTTAAAGTTTCATATGACACCTTGTGATCGCGAGTCAAAACTACCACAAAAGCGTTGGTAAGCAGCTGCTTTTATACACTGTCGGTTGAATATCGTTCTCTTGTTAAACAGGTCCTAATACATATTAATTTCCGTATACGTCAAAAAGGAAAATAGAATTTACGGCACACAATGAGGCAGATGGCATGAACATTATATTGCGTTACCTTGGTATCTATTTCCATACATCTTCTCTCGACACAGATAATTTCGTCTCTGAAAGAGAGAGACGAAACGCGCGCAATTCTAAATAACGTTCTGATATTATCCATCGGTATAAATTTTAATTTTCTCACATTAGAAATTTTAATACATCTGCGCAATGAGCGCGAGAAGACGTGGGAGAAGACGGACGGACGTTCCTCGAAGGAAACTTTCCGACTTGCGGTGTGTTTACATTTCTCCGACTTTAATGTTCGTCTTGCTGACACTTGCTTGAGATGTGGTGATTCAATTTCCCGTTAATGCGTGGAAGTCTAACCGCAATCGCGCTCACTTTCCGAATGCAATTTCCACGACTTTCCTTGATCTTCGGGACGTGCGTGCAATGTTAACGGGATATCCGGGATATTTCGCGCGAACGGCGAAAGGACGCGTAAGTATAGCACATGTGCGATCGTGTACCGCATCACGTACGCGAATGTTTTCTTTTATTTTCTTTGGAGAAATTGTCCAAGACGCGCGCGAGATAATGCAGATTGAATTATATTTGAATATGTTTGTTTCTTTGATTTGCCTGTCGCACACTTTTTATTCATCGGTTTTTTTTTCGTCGTCTGATCGTTAATTTAACTATAAAAGGCGTAATACATACAATTGTACGTGCCTTTTTGTAATTAGCTACACTTGGTGAGCAACTCATGTACTGTTTTTTTATTAATGCTCATTGACTTTCTTTCCAATCAATAGCGCTTGCGCGGCTTTCCGTTATGTGTATCAGGTTACATAAATGCCTTCAACTGTAATAAAAACAACAAGCTTGATATATGCGATTTACCCACTAAATAGAAACTCGACGGCAATGCATTGCGCATTAACGGCGATTACATCGCGATCAACTTTTATCGTTAATATTACAATATGCATAATAACACGCTCGTGTGCGCGTGGAAGTGCGCGTTTCGCCAGTGTATTACACTACAATAGTTCAGCGGCGCGAGGACAAAGAAGTTAGTGTAATCTCTGATTTCGGACGTTTTTATTGGGAAAAATACATACACCGCTTCGGATAAACCGCTTGTAAAGAAATCTGACGCTTGGTTTGACGCGCGCGGTATCAGAAATTAGTTTCGTAACCGCGTGACAGTGACAATGATGACGCGCGAACGGTGCTATTGAAATACCTGTCTTCTATTAAGTCTATTTCATTTAGGTTATAAGACAAAAAAACATCGCCTATACCACGTAATAATATTATTGACGTAATTCTTTTTCTTGGATGAAAACATTTAGAAAGAAATATTTTCAAATATCGAGAACGTGCGTGTGAGGATTTCCCGGGATTACGAAAAAGAAATCGAGCGCGAAACTGATTTTGAAAGATCTGCGGAAAATTCTTGCACAAGACTCTTTTAATATTAAAGAATATCCATCGCAATAAAAAAACTCCGGATTAAATCTTCAGCTTAAAGCGATGTGTCACAATCCGAGCTACTGCTGCATATTCCACATTACGCAAGATTCATCAGCTTAATGAGATATTCGATATCGCTTTCATGCATAAAACATCCATCCCCCCGAAGAAAGAGAGACACTTCTTCGTTCTCACCACCCGATGTCTTACTTCGCACACATCACCGTTTTTGCGCAATACCGCGCAAAAATTCGATCGCGAATGCGAATTATTGTTGCACCTTTCGCGACGCGATAACCTTATTCGCGCGAAGAAAAACGCGCGAGTGGTGATAATAGGAACGAGATTTGCGCCCCGACTTTTTCCATTATTGGCAACAGATCGGCTTGCACAATTTAGCTCGGCGATTTGTATCTTACGCTCGCATCTACGTGTTGGGTGAAGGTCGTCCGATTTTACTACCGGTTGCAAGAGACAATGCTGTCAATGTGCGGTCTGATTTTTTTTTTCGTAGCGCAACAATAAAAAGTATGTGTTTCGCATGATGATCAAGTATCGTTTCTTTCGCACGTGTTAAATCTTTCGAAGAGCGAAAATTGTTTCTTAATTTATTCAACTAGAAATTCAACATCAAACGAGGATGATATATAAATTTCAAACGCGTGATAAAAAAGTGAAATAAATATCTTTGGTAATTTTGAAACACTTCTGTACTTAACTACATCTATGACGTAGTTGCATAATGAGAAATTTCAAGATGTATTCGCGCTATCGACAAGTAATTTAATCAATTGTAACATCCTTATATATCAATTCCTGTTTTAAATAATTCACAACAATAGTGTTTTTGCTTACGTACATCTGAATAAACAAACATGATAAGATATGACAGTTTTTCAGGAAAATTTATATTTATTTGTTGCAGCCGCGTGATTAATGGCGTGAATTTCAGATAAGCAATTCGGTTGTGCTCGTACGCATGAGAGAACTTGCGAATATATGTACCTGCGAGAAACCGTGAAGAAACTTGGATTGGTAATTAGCGTTTAAGGTAATGTTATGAATCGTACGCTTGCGCTGCGCTGTTAGTTAGAAATTTATTTTGCCAAAACTAATTAACTATAAAAGCATAAAATTTATATAAAATTAACGTTAATAGACAAATGAATATACTGAAACATGATTATTTTGGTCTTGCAAATGTATTTCTCATAAATTATTCATTTAATTAAAAGAAACTGCGTAGTCTGTACTTGCATTTTGTATATTATATAAACAATTATGCGCGGTACATGTTTGTGCAAAAGTGAAATTCTTTCTGACACAAAAGAATATTGAGATAACTAAGAAGCACACATTAAGGACAAAATCGCGACTTCCTTTTCCTCGATTAATCACGACATTCATACGCGACATTTGAACGCAATGCGGATTCTGACGAACAATTAAAAGTATCGATTTGGACTTCGATTTCCATATTTATTGACCAGAAATTAGCAATTAAATTGTCTATCAAGGAACTAGAGTGTATGCATATGGACATTTTCAAGGTTCGGCAACCATAAATGAGACATTTAAAAAATGCGCAATGTAACAAGTGTTGCTTTGTTTTGTACACACACGTATGTTTCACCGAGAAGAGATTTAACTCCTCGTTCTATTCTTAAACAAATAAACCGTATAAAACCGAAATTATAAAAAAAAAAAAAAAAAAAACAAATCACTTTTGCTTGTGAGATTTTGAAACTTTGACAGAAGAAAAAAACTATTTCTCGTAAGAATTTGAAATTTTTATTTTGGATTTAGCGCGACAGCTTAAAAAAATGAAAAATTTAGGAAGCATATTTAAAGTTCGGTCTAATAATTCAATCTGCTCTAATATCGATTACTTGTACATAGAAATTACATGTAACTTACCGAAGTTCTGTGTTTCAACCCCTAATTGACGTAAGGAGTATGTCGAGCGTCTCGCTTAACTCGAAACTTGAAACGGTGTTTTACCGAGTAGGCAGGTAGGTTGATACGCGATTAAGGTTGTATTCAGGGTAAGATAAAAGATATGCCAGATTATTCGAAATTTGCCAGTCAGTAGATAATATTAAAAAAAGAAATTATGCAAAATTTCAGCTTCTTTGCGAGCCTTGTTAAAAAGTTAGTACGATTTTAATTTAACACGAGTTCTTATGGGANATATATTTAATATACATAAAACATTAATATTTGTAATTTTATACATTATTTGTTACGTTTTAATAACCTTTTATGATTAATATATTTCCAGTTTTTCATTTATCTTACATTGCACGTAGGGTATAATTCTACTCAAAAATATCAAAAGTGAACATCAAAAGGGCACAAAATATACGTAAAAACTTGTCCGTAGTTATTAAAAGTATAATAAATAGTTTTTGTAACTTATTTTAGTACAAATAATACTATTCCAGCAAACAATTATTATCTAAATATTAAAATAGGTTCGGTTTACGCTATGTTTCTTAAACTTTTGACTGAGATCTTACCCTGAATACAACCTTAAGTCATGCGGGCCTATTTAAAATAGAGAATAAAGCACGGTAGCGACAATTGCCAACTGGTGTCCAGACACGTATTGAAGACAGAAAGAACTGAACGAACAGCAGATACGAGCTGAACTTTATAAATGGCGGGAGAAAGTGCAGGGACACTATATGCCACTTCGTCGACAACCCCACGCTGCCGAAAGCTCGAGATTTGATATGCATCGAAGAAAGGCGTGGCCTGAGAGATTCGCGAGACAATTTCCGAAACGTATCATTTCGCTCAGCAAATTGCAATTTGAATTAAAGTTGCTCTAAAACAATTTTTTTTACAAATTAATTCACATTTGTATCACAAAGTGATGTGTTCTTCACACATTCTGCGAGTTTTTTACCCTTTAAATGTGTCAAATACATTTACATATAATTTGATTTTTGATATTACTTTGTGTGATTGTTGTTTTATTTAGTGTTTCTCTAAGCGTGTTCTGTATTCGATTCATTTATATCTGCTCGGCTTGTTACATTAATTAATCATTTGTTCTTAAGCATCGTTGAAAATACAATCCAAAACCCAGAAAGAACTACAAAATAATGTTTATGTATATATAATATGAGAAAAACATAACAAATACGTCATGTAAATAAATTACTTTATTCTCTCTATATTACATAGGTATTTTTTTTTTAAGAAAAAATAAATATAACAATTCTGTAATATAACTTCGCAAGTGCCATTGGAGTATATAAATAAATCGTGCGCATATCGTGGAGCAGAACCAAATCAATCGCAAACATAGCATAGATATGAACAAATCAAACGTTTTTATTCGCTGAGTTGATTCGTGTAGTTTACGTTGCACAAAATCTATGTAGACATTGCAGCGCTTGTGAACGGAAATGCAATGGGTCCATCAGGCTTCTCCCTGCACATTTTAACGAACAGCAAGCGTCATCTGTAGATACTCACAATCACATTCAGTCGCTTTAGCGAAAGATTCCGTGTATTATTTTGCTTTATCCACCGCTGGATATAACTAAAGAAACTATGTAAATTATATACACAATGCAAAAAAACTTTTTCTATTAGAAGTCATGAAAATAAATTTAGCTTTAACAAAATTACGAAAAATATGATAATAGAAGATGTCAAAATATGACAAATTTCTATTGATATTTTTTCTATTGTTTTTCTAGCGTTACATTAACTTCAAAGTTTAAATATCGAAAATAGATACAAAATAAATATATTTGTATTTATATGTTCTTACGTTTTTATTTTTTACGTTTATTTTTCATGTGTTTTTACATATTTTATACTTACGATTACAAAGAGTTATTACTTATGTTTGTGATAGGTAATAATATAAATATTATCGAACAATTATTATCTTTTTACTCATTTACATATATATATTACATACGTATTATATACGTATACACAAGAGTGCATAAACAAAATTACCATCATATTAAAATGTTTTTGGATGTTTATAGAACATGAGATTAATTCTCACAAAATTTATAATTTTTATAATTACACTCTATTGTTATTTCTATTGTAGTTATATATTTTATAAACATTAAATTTTATAAATCAAACATTAAATTTTATAAACCATCAGTTTAAGATTTGAACAATTTCTGTCTAAACTCAACATTTCGTAGTATTCCAGCTATGTCGGTTATGCGTCAGAATGAACATATCTTGTTCTCTTTTCATGACAAAGACTCCGTGAGAGACTGTTCCACTATAGACACTATGCAACTGCTTCTTACAAAGGAACACCGGAAAGGGGGATTAAAGGAATTTGCGGTAGTGGGGATCACCAGAGATGTTAGCTAGGTTCATTGATACTATACACAAAGAATTTGCTATAATATAAACCTTCAGAAATGTAACTAAATTTATCGGTGCCCTACGGTTCTACACAAGAGATATCTCATTAAAATTAAATTATAAAATTTTTAAATTTTTAAATATTTTTATATTGAGAAGAGAATACACTCTCACAAAATTTATACTTCAAAAAGTTTTACTTAAATATATAATTTCTTGCTCTTAACATCATAATTCAGTATAACTCGAACGAACACGGATTCATTTTGCAATTCTTAACTTCTGTATTATAATTTATCGAAAACTATCTGTGCAACAAAACGGCAACGAAGGATCGTAAATTACAGGATAAACTGCCGATTTTTTCATATTTTCCGATAGCTATCCTCTATATAGATAAAGATATATAAAAAAATATATTTTGTCTTTTAAGTAAAATTATCGAAAACTTATCTAGAAATGAAAAAATGAAGCAAAAAAGGCATAAGTATCTTCAAACCTTTTTTTTTTTTTTTCAAAAAATATCTAATCAAACCTTTCTATTCTTATTTTCTTTGTATGATTAAAATGTTCTTTATGATATTGTCGTTTCCTATTGTCGCTGATTAGCAAGAATAAAGAGAAAGTCCGGATTTCAATCCGACATAAAGAGATTCGACTGTGTACATGGGAAAAAATTTTTGATCTCTCTTATCAGTGCAAAAAATTTAGTTTTGTCTTGTCACGCGAGTTTTTTTCTCGTGACGTACTTATAAATGCAAATGTTTTTTTGAATTTTTTAATGAATTTTTTAGAAAAATTTACCGTAGCAACCATTACATGCATATACTATAGCAAAGAGCATGTGGACTTTGAACTAGCGCTGCTATATCGAGGGGTCAGCGATGAATCAGTATAGAAATACATAGTGTGGTATGAACCGGCGCCAGCTTGGCGCTAGCTCGATTGACTGTATCGTGTATGTGTGTGCGTGGTCACAATCGCTAGCGCCGATATATTTTCGAATATTATAGGCGCGTCTGTGGTAGTGCGTCCCTCGATCTGACAGCTCTTTCCTGAGCATAGGTCGCAGTTAAGGCTCTACTCTTACGGAGCACACTGTGCCTGCCTCACTGTGTCCGTTACTGCTCAGGGAGTAGTCACACCAGTGGACCAGTCTTACAATAAACCAGACTTTCATTCATTCATTTCATATGTTTTTACAATTATGTGCGTAGTAAAACAAAAACGACGTTATATGTGTGATTCATTTGTTTACATACTTTGTAACACATTTATTCCACTTCGTGCTACTTAAATCTCTCGTCTCGCATCGTCTCTTTGAGATCGACGGTGTTGTAAAAAAAAAAAGAGAAGGTATGTACGTTCTATTTTTGTTTTTTTTTTTTTATAAACGCATTCTCGCGTTACGTCGATTTAAACAAAACACAAACAAATTAAAATTTACACGATTTATAAATATTATACGTATCCTATATACATATGTGGTATCTATGTGTGGCTGGAAATTATCTTACCTTTTAATTACACAGGCTTTACCGAAGCAACGTACCTTGTACATATATATATATAGCGTATCTGTATACATACAATCATCCAGATGAATATGGTTGTTACGGATTTTTTATACGCACAACGTCTGCTGCGGAACATGAAAAGATCCAGAATAGTCTTGAACGAATTAGATGATGTAGACGAAGTAGAGTTTCCTGATTTGCGACATGAAATCAACAGATACGACACTTTCAAGAATTGGTTGCCCTCATCGGTCGCGTTAACTGAAAGACTTGCGGCTGCTGGTTTCTACTTTGCTGGTCAAGGTGATACCGTTGAATGTTTTGACTGCCACGTTCAACTGAACAATTGGCAAGAAGGGGATGATCCAATGGCAGATCATCGGAAATTTTCACCGCAATGTAGATTTGTTCGCAAACTTCCTTGCGGTAACGTACCGCTCGTTGTCAATCCCAGACCGAGATCAGTAACCGAGATGAGTTCGTTACAAGAAGTAGAATACTTCCCGCACTTGTTACACAGAGCCAAACATCCCGAATATTGTAACTATCGAAAACGTCTCGCAACATTTGACACATGGCCTTCCACGAAGACACAAACTCCCACCGAATTAGCTGAAGCTGGATTTTATCACGTAGGACGTGAGGATCACGTCTTGTGCTTTTACTGCGGCGTGGCTCTGAGAAATTGGGAGGACAATGATATACCATGGGAAGCACATGCCAAATGGATGCCAGAATGCTTCTACGTTCTTTCTATTAAAGGACACGACTATGTGTTATCTGTCAATTCACCAGAAGGCATAGACGTATGACATCATGCACATATTTGAACCATGTGTAACGTATTTCTATGATAATGTTATACATTTGTTTATATTTTCTTACTTGTTTTAGGTAACGGAACAAACACTCGAACTTGGGGCAGCAAGTCATTTATCATCTAATGACCCTATACCTTTTGTGGTTAGTGAGGGATACGACGAAGATAACGTAGATAACATACGAAGGGCTTCCAGAGTGCTACAACTTCGAGAAGAATTTTTAATGGCTGAAGCGAAAGAACAAATAGGAAAAAATCGGGAAGGTTTGAAAGACAAGAACAATCAAGAAGAGAGAGAGGAAGAACTTGTTGAAGACACGCTGCAATGTAAAATCTGCTTTGTGCAGAAGCGAAACATTTTGTTCTTAACGTGCGGTCACGTGGTATGTTGTAACAGCTGTTCAAAAATGGTTAACAATGTCTGTCCTTTATGTCGTAAACGGATAATGGGTATGGTACAAATAAGTATCGTCTGAAAACTCCGGCTGAGAGAAATAGAGGAAACGCACATATGTTGAAGGATCACGATTTTCCCCGCTCCTAAGCTCCAAGAAAGATTCAGCTTATATATTACACTATGATTGTCTCTCTCTTTCTGCTCAAAAACCAAAAAAGTCTATTTCAAAGTTGCTTATTAAATTTATTATAGCGTTTTCGACTGCAACGGGTCTTGCCGTAAAAACATGCTATACTTTTCGATATCTCTGTGGTAGGTGCCCATTTTAATTAATTTATTTTATTTTATTTTAAGTAATTTATTTTTTAGCTTTTGTATATTTATTTTTTAGCTTTTGTTGTTGTATTTTTTTAAAATCATGTTTTTAAAAATCAACATTCAATTTCATTAATAAGTGATAAAGTGGGAGAGAGAGAGCAGCTTTTTAATGAATCATTTTTTAAAGCGATATTCTTAGAGCAAATTCGACTGGTATGCCCAACAGATGTAGACTACTGGAAAATTGACAGTATATGTACGTATTTGCTGTCAATTCCACGCTGCCTTTTTGACGACAAATGTTTTCGACAAATTTTTTTATCAGATATTGTTATACCGACTGAAATGTAAAAACATTCGAAGTTGAAAACTACAATAAAGACTGTATCTATTTTTCTCAAATATGTTGTGAGACATTGTTTTGGTATTTTGTTTAATATTGAAACGAAATAATATCCCACATTTCATACAGTTGATAGAACGTAATTTATTTTTATACGATGTTTACAAGTTGCGCACAAGATCAACTTTTTTTTACATGTACTTATTTCAATTACACTGGCAATTGAACGGTTTTTAGTAATAAAATATAAAAATCATATTAACTGTATAGATGTAAAATAATCTTCGCAAATTTTTAAATTGACAACAATTATTTTTAGCAAAATAACTCAGTATGTTCTTAAAGCAAGAAAACAATGTTTATATTCGTCTATATTCGTCGTACATTGGTGTACACATCGATATAAAGACTCGTATAAAAAATAAAGTGGCGGTTTGGTTTTTGTTTGCTATACCTTTTGCGCGTCAGGTATCTGAAGGACTTGTAACACCAATCATACACAGTTTGTCCGGAAAGTTCCCGGACT
>NW_018020584.1:1888556-1974742 GCF_002006095.1 Pseudomyrmex gracilis | reverse complement strand
ACAAATGATAATTACTGATATCAAAACATCGCCGACCACGACGAAAAAATTTGCCTGGTTAAAGGAAGGTCTATACTAAGTAGTTCCAGCGTTGATCGCTCGATAGCGCCGCTTACCCGCGCTAGAAAAAATCAGTCCGGGAACTTTCCGGACAAACTGTGTACGCCCGATAAATTATTGCTTCCGGTTACAGCTTCGTCTTATTCGCTTTCTTTTGATGTATATTTATTTTTCAAAAGTGAAAAAAATGCATTTTATTTTTGTATCTTGTAACGTTTTATGTCTTTTTGTCCTACAATATAATTCTTTATATTTGTCGACTTACAATCTAACGCGATGAGAGACAATATTGCGGTATAATTGCTCTCTAAAAAATCTTATTTCCTATATTTTTTATCCTAAATCATCACAAACTCATCAGTCGCTATAAGTACTTGTAATTTAAACCAATTGACTCAACGCAACCGTATAAAAGCGTGAACACCTCGATATAATACACGCTTTTGGTGTTCATTACTTCCACGCATACAGACTTCACACATAATACACGAGACTATCTACGGACGCTGTTTATATCAGACTATATAATATCAGACTGTCGCGAAAATGCAGTCCTACGAGCGAAGCCGGTCGCGAAGTGATGATGAAAGTCTTGGGCAGTTCTTCTCAGTTCGTGAGAAAGCTGAGAATCGTCGATCGCATCCAGATCCAGTTTGCACCCGCGCACCAACCTCATTCCAGCTACTGGATATTTCTATTTTGTTTTTGTTTTTAATCGACTAGTCACGTGATTTTTTCCGTTTTGTTCTGCCTCGAAACTGTCCCCCCAATCTCTGTCATGGCTACGGTGAACGCGATACGTCGCGACACCTCGGACGATTCTGATGAGACTATTGCGTAAGTCTCACATAATCGCTCTTCCCCGCGCGCGTTGCGCTTCCTTTGCGTTTTTCCCCCTTTTCTTCACTAGGCCCGCACTACGTCTACGGGCGAACAGAATTGCAGTGTGACCAGCCAATTAATTAAAATTTTCAACGGTACGCTTTCGCCCTTTCCGCCCAGGCAAAGAGGTCCACGCTGGGTATCGCTTCGAAATCTGCGCAACGTCTCAGCTCGTTCCTGAAATCATGGATGAAGACAAGCGATCAAGCAGACGTCACAAATTTCTGATGTTAAATCGAATCGCGGATACACACGAAAGAGTACTTACCCAGCTTGAGGTTTGATGAACACGTTGCGCTGCATGTATGTAACGTTGTTACCGTTGTCGCAGAGTATACGTGCCAGGGTGACGTTACGAAGTTGAGCTAATTGCTCTGTACAATGAAAAATCAATTGATTGATAAATTCGAAATATGTCAAAAAACGCACATGTGGCATGCGAGATAAAAAAAATTCAGCGTACCAGGTGTGAAGGGATGTGGTTGTACGACGGAATCGTAGAAGAACCTGTCGCTACGTCGGGATCTGGAGAACTGCTCGTAAATGAGACAACGGAAGGTCGGACCGACCATGCCGTCTCCCGCCGGTCTCTCCGCCATACCTCCCACGATGAGATCCACGTCATTAGGATGAGAGTAGATTGTACGCAGTTTACGTACCATCTAATAACAAAAAGACGGGAATTATATCAAAAACTCATTTCCAAAATATTATAGATATGCGTAAAAACAATGTGTGCATCGTTCAAGCTTACCTCATTAGGAATGTAATCTAGGAAATCATCAAAAGTTCTGGCATTAGGAAGACCGCAATATCTGCGGTAGTAATTGTACCCGGGAAGACCGTGATCGCGACCGCGTTCAATGTCCAAACTAATGGCGTCGAGGCCCAAGTCGTTGCTATTGCTGGTGTACAGTTTGCTTGTCATCTGTAAAAAATGCCGATTGTTACAAATTCTTCTTCTTCATCAATTACGTGAAAAAAAAAACTATAAGAAAAGAAGTTCAGTAAAGTTACTCACGTCTGAAATGAGATTAATGTCCATCTTCTGGCTGGTTTGAGTAGCGAGACCACGAAGCAATCCGTCGAACACGTCGTCAGATTCGATTACGCGTGGATTGAAGAAATGTTCCGCTAGCTCCATTGTCTTGTTCTGTTGACGAGAATTGTCCGGCATGCTGCAATCATAGGCAAACTGTGACTGTGCTTTCATTTCGCGACTGATCTTTTTGCAGGAATTTATTTTTGGAACATAAACTCACCTTAGTTTAGATTGCATCAGTGAATGCATAAAACGTAGCGCGGCAGTGGCGACTTCGTTGCTGACTGCTGGCTCATCATCAGTATTGTAGTTACGATTGTAACTGCTCCCTACAAGAAGACCATTGGCTCGAACGAACCGTCTGCCCAATAGGATCGGCAACCATTCTTTGTAAGTGATATGCTGAATTTCAGCAATTACGATACGTCTGGCTTCTTGATACAGGATCTCGTCTGACCAATCCGGATTCAACCTGGCAAGCTTGTTGGCGATGCGATTGTGCTCGCGGTGCCAAATCGTATAGATCACAGCCAATTGAGGTTCAATGTTCACACGATTGTCACCTGGTGAAAGCATCACGCATATTACACAATAAATTATATAAAATTATTCGTTGTCAGAAAAAAATTTAAATCGCAAATAAAGAGTTAATGCTCACCGGAATTGTAGCAGTTCTCTCCGCACTGCTCTGCGGATTCGGCACTTGCTCTCGGTAAGTATTCGCGATTGTTTCGCGAGTCGACGTGAAGACGACCGCCCTCGAACGTGCGAAGTTCGCGTGATTTTTTCAAAGATGATCCATAAATCGCGGAACCGTCCAAGAAATGACTCACTTGGTTCATCTGCAAATTCATATTATCTGCCGTGTTGTTATTTCCTTAATAAATTACATGCCTACAATTAAATAATCTCGAGTTTGCGAGAAGATAATTTCTAACGATTCTATATTTGGAGAGAAAGAGAACGTAACAATTCCGTGATTACCTGTTCTACGGGCCCGAAGGTGCATTCCGACCTCAGAACGGGCAAGGACCGAACGTAATTCATACAACGAACGTAATGTCGGCCATAAACGGGATCGCGATCTGGCACGCTGATAGGAAAACAATCCGGATGAACATGACGCGGGGACAGGGTGTCTCCATCCGATTGGCAGCAAGAAATTGGTTGCCCAGTTGAGACTGTAATTAAGAAAATAATTTTTTTAATCGTCAGAAACAACGTCAGTCAAAAATGTCGGTCAGACATTTTATCAAACAAAATGTTTTGCAAATTTCCTCGACATTGTTGTTTCTTTGCACATTTTTATGTACATTATTACGTACGATTTTATCTCGTGATATGATGTTGAAATTCAGATAATGCAGTACCAAATTAGATATCTCTTTCAAGTGTGTTTACATTACGCAATACATGACGACTTGTGTAACAACGAATGTTTACATTTTTTTTGCGTGCATGCTACAAAATTTATTGTAAGATCGTTAAGCTCTCGCGCATGACTCTGATGTTCATGTTTTGTGTTTTATTTTTGAATACAGTTATCGATCGCGCGACGCTCCTTTTCTGTATTGATTAAAAAGAAAAAAAAAAATCATGTTTTTACGAAAATCCACTTACCCATTTTGCGAACTGGGGTGTAGGCAATGTCATGAGCGACAAATTGGCTCCATTCCATCACAGCCAGTGTCCTGCTAGCGTCCGATTGATCGTTCGCGGTGGACAGAGCGGCGCTTACGACTCTCGGGCTTGGCAGTGGTTGTTTGGTTTGTCCGACGTGCCTCGGTTCTTGGATGCCTGCTTCCCAAAACGCACATTAGACTTTCCATGCCGTGTTAACATCTCAAAGTCGCAAAATCGGAGTAAATCGGTGCTGCTTTGAAACGGATGCGGTGCTTACGCGTCGGATTGCTCCGCGAAATGGAATGAATTATTATTATTATTATTATTATTATTAATCATTCGAATCGCAGAAACAAAATTATAATTGAATCAAACGATACGATTCTGCGGATAAAATTCGCGAATTTGTGAACATGAGGCATTCATGAATTCGAGGTAATTCATGAAGAATCTTGCGTCGATCGCGCTACAAGCGCAAAGCTTCTTTATGTTTGTGTGATTACTCCGATTTTGGCGAGCTCAAACGCGCGCGCTTATCGAGTGAACGCGTGGCAGTGCAGCACGAGAGAAGATGATCTATGAGATGATACAGCTGTACAAATAGTCTCTGTTCTAGCTATAAATAGGCAAGTATTCCGCCGGCTATGCTAATCTTAAGATATCCTAAACTCAACGCCTAACACCTGCCTCTTGTCACGCGCCATAAATTTATTCAGGAAACGATCAGAGGAGCGAGAATTTCGTCCGCGTCGCGAACGTATCCGCGGAAACAAGTCCGCAAGTCGCTACATCGATACACGAGTCACATTGTTCATTCGCGAAGAAACTCGAATCTCGCTCCCAAAGCTGATCGATCCCTCAACTGTCCTAATTCTCGTGCTGCAAAGCGGAAAATGCGAAGTAAACAAGTAAGTTTTTTTTTTTTTTCGACTACATCGATTTCGACGTTCTGATGCGTTGTCGAACGACGAGCCGTTTGTTGTTGCTGGATGTTTAAGATAATGGCAGAGATGTCAATTGTGAAACTTGGATCTTGACACATAAATTGCGGCTGCCGCATATAATCAATCATCGCCCTGGTCTTCAAGTGTTTGTACGGCCGCTCGAATCGAGAACGCTCGCAGAAACGTCCCACGGTCTTATCTATAGAGATGATCGATGAAGGCGATCGAACGAGTGAACCAAACTGGGAGAAGGTGCTAAAAAATGCTGTTCTCTAATTCTAACGCAAATTAAAAGTCTACACTGCCTGAATGAACACGAGAGGCACAAAAGAGGGTTAACATCTCTCACGCAAGTAATTTCGATGTTGTTAAGACACGCGAACACACTTCAAGCGATAAAAATTAGTCATATGATATTAAAAACAAAAGCAATTTTCAAACTAAGAAGTTGTAAAACTTTTCTCTACTTTTTTATATATCACATTTTATGTGCTTTTATATATCACATCGCACAGTAATTAAACATCATTGAACATGATTGGGAGATGATTATTATTATTAAATATACGTTGACTCTCTCTGAATTACTCCCAAATCGAGTTCCATCGATCGAACCGCCTTCGCGAGAGTCGCGTATATTGCCGCAATTGAACAGAAAAGAACTCGAGAACTAGTATTACATAATTAAATATGATACATTATTAGGTATATCCGAATTAGTTTACATACACATTCTACTGCTGGATAGAATCTCCCGACCGGGGCACCCTATTGTAGGCAGTATTATTCACTGCTACACTCAGGCATTTTATGCTCTATGTGCCTTATCGCACAACAACTGTAATGCAAATCACAGAATATAATTTGTTAAGCCAATCGACGAACGTTTATCCATTAGCGCCCAAGGGATCAGTGTGCGTGTGTTTTTGCGAGTCTATATTGCGAGTGTGTACGTGTCTTGTATGCAATGTATGTTATTCATCTAATGTATTGGGTATGTGTGTGGGTGTGTGTAATATCGCACACACGTCGAGATAAAGATAGGGGAAGGTAGGGTGGATTGATGAGTCGAGGTTTAGTCATGAGACTTGGACATCCCGAGATGTCTTTGTTCTGTTCAAATTAAAAAAATCAAAATAGGAAGCGACGACTTACGATCTCACTTTCTCTCTTTCTCTCTCTTTCTCTCTCTCTCTCTCTCTCTCTCTTTCTCAAATTCTGAACTTCTGAAAAATTGCGCTGTGACACAAGTTACGCGAATGCTAATCGCAATTGTTCACAGAACAGTTTTTCAGTCGCGTTATATTACGGTTTTGTTATACCTGTGAGTTCCGCGTTTACGCAAGAGAATTTGTTTTTCTTTTTTTTTTTTTTTAATGGTTTCTTACGCTCTCAGTTGCATTATTGTTAGAACTCACCGCGCGGTATATTCCTAATAAAAATGTGTTGATTATCTTGGATGTTTTTTTCCTACAATATGTTGACTGAAACAGACTTTACGTAACAATGTTTCTATTGATACATATATGATACTCGCAAAATGTCGAATTCATTCGTGTGTGACTTGAGATCGTAATTTAACATTGTCGCGATAATGTATGTTGTAATTTTTTTATATTTCTATTACGTTTTTATTAGTTTTATACTTCACAAACTTTATACTGTTAAATTGTTTTGTAACGCATGAATTCGACATTTTATTCTGACTTTTGTGCTACATACAAAAGAAAAATACCAAGTATTCGTCTTGAGTGGTGATCTTGACACACAATTAGCACAACAGTCAGTATTCAACTTTAAAATACGAAAACAATAATTTCTATAGCACGTCTCATCTAAAAAAACTTGATCGTAATTTGTTTCTGGAATCTTCTGAAATTATTGATTTTTGAACTCAACGACATGTCCGTTTCGTATTTCAAAGTTAAAAGATACACCTAAACGCTTAAACGATAAATATCCTGAATATCTTCTGAGATGCGTCTAAACCGAATCTATTTCGAGCAAACGCGCCAAACGCAGAGAAGCTTATCTAATAACATTCACATGAATGATATACACAAAAAACTGACGTAACGCGGGGAATGCAAAGTTTCTTCGCTGAGAATTTTTCATACGAATAACAAGACGCGTCCGGGAATGTCGCGAACTCGCAGAAAGAGATACAATAACAACTTTTTATCTGACCCGATTGACTGTTTTTCTCTTTCTTTCTCGAGGTTGAAAAACAAAACCGTCTTCGTTTATCTGAACCGCGTTATCGGAAACGTAGTACATGACGCATGTATTATCATCTTACTGTTACTGTTTCGAGCAAATAGCGTGAAATCTGTGAGTAGAGTCGATCGACTTCCAAATAATGCATGTCTATAAACATAATAAAATTTAAGTGACAAAAAGATTTTTTTATCGTCACGTATGTTTTTCACTTGATGACGCATTCCCGTCGCTACGTCTTCGTTCGGAATGCACGTGACATCTAATAAATATGTGCAACTACGCGAACGATCAGCGTCGCACACCTTACCTAACGCCGGTTATTATTGCGACGTGTTCGCGGTGAATAGCTCCTAGCGCGCGTGATAAAAATCACGATGAAAAATTGCATTAACTTTCATTATTCTCTCGTAATCGTCGCAATTTTACAATTCCAGTACAATTTTATACATCGTTATTCATGACATATTGCTAATCGTCGTTTCCTAACTCTTCTTCTATCTCATGAAAAAACTCGCTCATATGTATCCGCGTTCACATCTGCGATTTATCTTGTCTACGAAAAATCACGTCTCGTTAAAAAAAAAAAAAAAAAAAAAAACTGTCTCTACTCATGGAGGAGTTTGCGAGAGAGATAATCATCCCCCCCGAGGATGGAATGGGGGGCATTGTGAAATGGAATTGCGGAAAAGACGGGAAAGCGCTAAACGTTCAAAGGCTGCAAATAATTGTACGATTATTATTCCACACAGAGTTAACAAATATCTCTAACAACAAAGTTGCGCGTTCATATATAGTCGCTCTACTACGAAATCTCGATAATCCCGTGCAAAATTTCGTGATGAGATTTTTGATATGACGCGCGCGGGGGGTTGGCTTACGGGTTTTTTCCGCGACTGGGACGAAACTACTGATGACGCGCGATTAACAATTGTCTTCCTTAGGTATCGACGACGGTCCAATATATGCAATTTCAAGCCTGGACGTGATGAGAACGATGCCATATCGCGAGCTAATGTCGTTGATACACACATGGTGGATGGGAGGGCTAGAGAAAGTGGGATCGCGTTAGAAGACACTCTTACCGTCGAAGTATTGAGAGAAGAGAACTCTGGTGTACGCGGTCATCGCGCTGCCCCAGCTCGGATTCTCAATATTGTTGCACGTGCCGTCGATGCTGCGATATTTCGACCTTCTGTCGCATTCCATGCTATGCACCGCGGCACAAGATTCACCGAGCGAGGTGCCTTGCAGCTCTAACGTCGATATATAACGGGCGCAGTCATTTTTATCTAAACCAAATCTATGAGAAAAAGAATTGTACAGATAAGATTAAAATCATGGAAAACACGATGACAAGAATAAATAAATTATTACAAAATTTGTGTGTTTTTTTTTTTAACACGTTGATCGTCACGTTTCATTGTATCTGGGTGACAGATTTTCCCATTTGTCTCTTCACTTAGGTGAATAAATCATATTTTGCACAAAACTAATGAAAATATATTCTCAATTTCTCAACGGGGTGTTCAACGTGTCAACATCGTTCTAAAGAAAAGTAGCACCATTCACAAAATCTACCTTCGACAGTTTTGATGGACAAGATAGGACGATGCTTTCGTGGCTACAATGGCATCAAGGCTTCTTTCGAAAGCATCCGCAGAAGGGTAAGAGTTCCAGAATTGCTTCTGAGCTGGACTCTGCGCCTCGAGTTCAATACCGGCGTTTGCAATATTATTCTCGAGAGTGCTCATGCGATCGACCAGCGTCTGTGCGAACATGATCGAGTTGTTCAGAGTTGCTCCGCCGATCCTTGGAAATCTTTTGTTTTGAAAACGACCTGTATCCACGATGGCTTCGGAGCCGTAATTAGCAACTGGCAGTCCTGAAAGCGCATCTTCAAAATATCACAAGATAATGAATTCACTGTTAATGATTAAATGTAATAAGTGTTACATGACGAAAATAATTGAATCGACATGTAACAGTGTGTTTAAATAAAATTTTCGGGATCTAAGTTAGGTCTTCGTTTCAAAATAAATAGGCTCGATCGAGAACGTTATGGCACGTTTGGACCATCTCCAATCGTTGCTAAACTGACGCAGCTTCACGAAAATAGATAATTAGGCAAACTAATATTAAAACTACACTCAATTCTTTACGGAAAATGTGCAATTCTATAGACGCATATATAAAAAGAAACAAAAAAATAAATAAATAAATAAAAACAAAAACAAAAACAAAAACAAAAATCTAAACCTTTGCATATTTTCATTATTTTTATTGCGAATGTAAAAAATAAATTTTCATTGAAGTATACAGTGCTGTGTTTATACGCAAACTAAATTACATGAGGAAAATTGCGTTAATCTTCCATAGATTTCACGGCGTGAAAAAATCTGAGGCGCATGCAATTTATAATAAATCCAATCGCGATGAACACTTACCGGTATAACTGGCAAGGTAATTTTGCAGTGATTCGGGCAGCTGGTGCGTGCCGATAGAGTGAGAGTGTCCCAGAAGTCCCATCGTCTGAAGGGACACCCAAAGGATCGCCAAAGTGGCAACGGAGCCCGCCATGACACCACCGGCTGCGCAAAACGAAATGACTGACTAATAAGATCGTCGAGAAGACAACCTCTAGTGCATCCCAACAAGTGACTCACACACCCCGCTTCGCGTACGTTTTGACTTGTGTGTGTGAATAATGAGAAGCGGCCGCGGCGGTCGTGATCGGAAATGTTATATTAATATCACGCAGCTACGTCCGAAAGGATGTCACAGCGCCACGCTTGGCTCCCGTCCCATTAACGAACATATTGGACATACACGTACACACATACAGAGTGATTGCTAATTAGTGGAAAATTAATAAAGATAACCGACATGATTCGCTCTTATCGAATTTGTTATCGCGTAATAACGTTTCTGCACTCTCGTTGATCACTTATCGTTAAATATTCCTGATAATTAGACCTTGATTCTTATCTCCGCGTTGATACCAAATGCAATGTTTACATCAGTTAAAAAAAGTTCAGTTATAAATATTATTGAGAGAAAGAACGGTACGCTCTGTGCAAAACAAAGAAGATTATTATTGGTGTAATTGTTCAATTTATTGTACGCGCGCGCGCGCGCGCGATAAACAAATCTTCATAATTTTCCAACTTGATTCAATCAAAGCCGGTATACTGGTTTCCACATCTACGCGCGCGCGTTCACGTTTATGTGGATTTATATTTTAGAACAGAATTTCTATTTTCTTATTCGTAGTAGACAAAAATATAACGCGTCTCGTGTTCGCCGAATGTTAAAGATTTTATAGTCGAGTCAGAATGCCAAATATTTCGTAAAACTTCTGTCGTGACAATAAAGCTTGTATCTTTAACTTGATTTGATCTTTTGATTTGATCTTGTCTATCTTCTTTTAATTATCATCATAAAAATTTTCAAATAATTGCGAAAAAAACAACATATTATGTTCTATAAGATTACACAACATATGCACGAGTCGTTGCAAATACGCAATGCGAAGCAAAGTAGTAAAATAGACGAATCGTCTGACCCCGCTGCTCTTTTACGGAAGTGCATTTGCATCTCAATGAAATGGCATCTTAATGTGTAACGATTGTTTCAAAGGTGACAAAAGATGTTTTTCTTTTTTTTTCAGGTAAGATTCGAGGACGCAGCATAATTTGGTGAAATAAAAATCAAGAGATGCAAAGTAGATTCTCGAATTATAAATTTAATTCGAATTGTGTTTAACTTCCAGTTGAGAAACATTTTTTACTCAGCGCACTCTTGTTATTTCTCTCATCGTCAGTAAAATAAAATTGCATGTGTACGCAATACAAAATAAAAATATATTGTATTAATGGTTACATTGCCGGGTTTGAGGTCAAACGCGCGTTGCGAACTGAATATGAAATAGCGTAGCTTTTTACGTTTCATCGTGTGTATTTTTCCGTCTATTTTTAGTCGTCCGTGTTTTAGCGGTACTATCAGCAAAATGGCATATGCGTCTGTGTGTGCAGTTTCTGTTCGTATCACATTAATGCGGTAAACACACGTGCACAGCGGCAAAACTGTGTGTTCACGCACGTTGCACGTGGCCAGATGTGATTAGCTCTATTTGTTATCACGTCAGATAGTGCGTGTCTTCTCGTAATCGCGTCTATATAGCGTTTATATTGCGTTGAAGACGACGCGATAATAAGAGTTTAAAAAATTTCCGTCGGTCCGATTAAATCAGAAATAATTACAACCGGTTACGATCAAGTCTTGATGAAACACGTCGAACTCTCTCGACTTTGTGATTCTTATAATTACATCAGAGATGCGCGTCCAAGTACATTCGTGTATAGCTATAGAAATATTAAAATTATTATTGAATTCTAATAATATTCCAGGACGCAAATTATATAACCGCTTGTTGTGTCTGTTTATTGTTTAGCCGGCACTAATCTCTCGTAAGTCGACCCGCAAAAAGTAACACATCAAGAGAATATAAATTTTAATATAACTCAATGACGTTATTGACACATGACTGGTACGCAAAGTGCGACTCAATTTATCATATAACGCTATCGTGTATCAGCAGTTATTTCTATGCATATGTACTCATAGCGAACAACAATTCAACCTTAATTGAAAATGCGGGACGTGCACTCGCGAGACACGTGAACAGCGAATACCGCGACGTGATGGCGTCGCTAATATTAGCACATTCTGGTAAACAGAATTCAGCTCGTGACTCGTAAGAAAGTATGGAATATGGAAATAAAAATCGAAAATTCTCGATCGTGATTACGATGTGTTTGAATATATATTTTTTTATATATATATTTGTTTATCGCGTTGCAGCGAATACAATACCGACAAGTGTCAACTCTCGGTATTTTTCTATTGTTTTGAGTTTTTTAAATTGAGGTGTCCCTCAAGTTTTGTTTAGATCTATGCAAATAGAACCGTCAAAATCATTACCGGACACATGATCCATCGGTTTTTCCAGTCCGTACATTGCGTAGGCCCAACGATTATTGTCGACCGGTGTAACGAGAAACATTCTCTGACGGAACAGCCACATGCGGCGATTTCCGTTTCGGTTCACCTTACTGGTTTCGAATGCGCGATTCACGATGGTGTATCTATCACAGTTCCGTTCTGATTACACCTGCGTTGTTTTTATATTTCATCGACTCTGAAGCGAAACGAATGAGCGAAACTCAAACGAATTTCCACGACGACGTTTCGTCGTACCGCGACGCGGTTCGTTAATGACGCACCTGCATCAGGTGTACGCGTGGCGACCGACAGAAACGCACTTCGACGGTACTGATATACAACGACGGAGTTCTGTGCCACGAATACGTGGATTTCCCTTCCTCTGTTCCTCCTGTCACGTTTGCTGCGTACCTTCTCGCACTCGTTTGTTCATTTAGTTATGCGAGCGGAGAAAAAGAGAAAGAGAACGAGATAAGGAGAAGAAGAGCGTCTATCTTGTTCCCTCTTTTACCTCAGGATCGAACTTAGCGTGCGCGGATTTGAAGTATTTTTTTTTATCAAATCCCTCAGTGAGTTTTACCAAATCCTGGATTATTCCAATATCCGTTGCTCCATAAATTTGCGAGTAATACTCGAATACTTGAAAACTTGTACGGCATGACTAAGTGTTGTTAAATATCCAGATGTCTCAGTTCTTTATTCTCTTTGTGGATATTCAGTCAAGATAAGATTAACCAACTGCTTAAGTCAATATACACTGATATTTGAGCACATCTGAATAATACATTTGAGTTACATTTACTTGCACCGTCTCGGATTGCACGCAACTATTCGGATGATTCAGACTTGGATGTCGATTACATTGACTCGCAATTGAATCATCGCTCGACAATGCGTTCTATATAATTTTGTTTTTCTGTTTTTTTTTTTTTTTTGTAAAGTTATCTCTCGAATTCGTCAGAAAATTGGTGTTTCGCGCTGATAAGCGCAAGTTTGTTGCGAGAAACAGAGCTCGCAATCTAAAACTCTGGTTCTGACGCATTCGAGATACGTTACTGGAGTCCTCTCCGATCTAATCGTTTGTCTCGCTTACTCTGATGTTTCCACGTACAAGCCGTGCTTGTTCCCTCACGTACTCAAATTCGCTTGATCGTCTCGTTTCATTCACTTCCTGTCTCTTTTTAATTCGCGCTGTCTCTATTTCGATCACGTGCACACATGCAACGCACACCAATTCCTAAACGATTCTCCAGCTTGCTCACATTTACGTTCTTTTTCGCTTATCTCGCTTCTCATGCTGACTGGCGCGCGTTCCCATTTGCTCGCTAACTCCCCACCAAAGGCGAGCCGTCGTAATTAACACGAGGAAAAAAAAAAAAAAATTCTATCACTCAGTGAGCACGTGCTCGTCCACCTCCATATCTTCTGCCACACCTCCGTACACGTCGGCTTTCGAGCCGAGACGTTGTAGGTTATCGCTCTTTTCTTCGATAACACTTTAATCCGTCATTTTCCATTGTTATCAATTGAGACGAGTGTTTAAATACAAAGTCTACGCAACCGTGTGTAAAAAAACAATATGAAGAAATTGCCCGATATTTAATATCGGCCATGTTTTTTCCATTCCGTGTGTTGCCAGTATTTTATTGCGACTGACTATCACCAAAAGTAGTCAATCAAATAAATATTGCTTGAAATAAATATTATTTCAATACAAGTACGTAAAAATAAGGATGATGCGATTTATATTAAAATCTTTTTTACAAATCTTATCTAAGATGTAGAAATACACACGATAATGCAAAAAACTTTTTTCTTTTTATACAAAACTGTCCTTAACCTTTCAACAAGAATCTTTCTTATTGTAAATTAATAATAAGTTTCTTTTTTATAACCTAAGCTGTTAACTTTACAATTGTAATCTGCTTGTCCTTTGTTAGGAACACAAATCTTTGCTTTCAAATAGTTTCGCAGAGTCAAATAGTTTTCCACCTTAAATTTTCTTCACGGACCTATTTTGCTTTCTAGCAGTCCCATTCTTCAGTCACCTCAGTAGTTTTCCATTACTTTCGCCGTAGAAATACATAGGGTGTGCCAGAAAAAACAATTTATGCGTTATATTCTTCATCTGAACTTTGACACGTATTTCGTGTCAATTGTGTCGAAAAACAATTTTTTTTGGCAAAAAAACCGACGATATGTGTGTAACACATTTTCAACGTCAGAACTAAACAAACTTTAAAAATAGCGGCTACGCCTCTAAAAAAGATAAGTTCAACGACTCGTCTAATTTTGGCGGCAAACATAAAAGAATTGCTTCTAATTTTGACCTGCCGAATAGAATTGTTCATACGACATTCGCAGTATGATTGGGCCAACAAGCACTCATGATTAAATTGCAGACATAGCTTATTAAATTACCGTCAAGCGATTCGCGTGTAAAATAAGCAGCGCGCGTGTACATGTATGTGCGACGACCGAACGTTATACGACGTGATAAATAAGAACTTAATCAAATGATATCGCGTTGCCAATAAAAGATAGCATGAATGATGTGTGACAAACTTCTGGCAGACATTCGATTTAGCTCGATCTTGATATAATAAAACTGTTAAGGTCAATCAAAGGAGAGTTTATAAAAAGAGTGAGCCAATCGATGCGAATTATATACGGAAAGAGTAACTATAACAACAGTTGAATGAGCGGCATAATAATTATAGTTGTAAATTATTTATAGTTCACAGAGAGAGAGAGAGAGAGAGAGAGAGAGAGAGAGAGAGATGTTTGATTACTTGTTTGCTATTTGCAGTTTATTGACGAGATAAACAAACTGGCTAATGCATATTTAGCATTTTGTATAGATGATAACACGTATTACATTTCTGCAAGCACTCGTAATTGTATGTATGGGTTGGCAAATCTACGACCATGTACTTTTTACTTTTATTAGTACAAATAAAAAATAAAATTGGTATCAAGTATAACATATTTCTCTCTATTCTGCTTTGTCTTTTTATTACAAGAACATATTACTAATATAACTCTTAAAAATAGATCTTTTCTACTTTTATTGGTGCCAATAAATTTTAAGCGTAAAACATATTTATGTTGCTTTATCTTTTTATAAAGAATACATGATTGCTAAAAATAGAGTAAAAGATAGTCTCTTTCTAAGTTCAAAGACCTCTGTTCGTGCTTTCGACATCTAATTTCTACAAAGGAGTTATCCGATCAAAAACCTTATGTGTGAGTCAGTGCCTGATTCTGTATAATATTTGGAATTTTTGGTCTCGAACTTATATGATGGTTTCTCACTCGAAGCCGGTCGTTCTAATTCAATTAAGACATCAATATTAATACAGTCAATCGATGAATATCCTGACAACGCGCGCAGAACTTTCTCGTTGCAAGTATCCGCATCACGTCGGCAACGCGCAAGCTTACCTAAGTACGACTTCTTGCAGCGCTCTACTCGCAGATAATTGTTCAGGCAGTCGAACACCTCAACGCCCATGTTTTTCGCTCTGAAGCCTCCGGAGTGGTCGAGCAGGCCGCGGGACAGTTGCGTGCCCTGCTTGCTCGTAAGTTGTAACCGACGACAACGGCTCTTCTTCTCGCGGAAACACGTAGGTGCGCACTAGATACGTGTATATATATATATATGTCAAATAACCACCCCGGATCAATATGCTCGGATGTCGGCTCGTTGCGACAATCTCTCGTCCGCGCGTTTCGAGCCCCTGCAGAACCGCCGCAATTCAAGTCAAACTTAACTCGCCACTTCACGACCGGCTGACTTCGTCACAGCAAAATTATCTTCTGGGAATCAAATTAACGCAAACGATTCATTCAGATATCTGAATAGCTTCAGCTGAACCTGTCGCATCGACCACCCGAATTCGACTTCATGCGATTCTCCCACCCTGCTCACGATCAAAGACGGTTTTCCTACCCTCTTATAGAACGCATGCGCCTTTCGGTGCGGAAGTTGCCTGCGCCTGAAATACGCGTCTGTAAGTTCTGCGCTAATGCGACAGTTACACCCAAGGATGTAGTCGATGCCGTTTAAAAACCAGTTGTCAAAATATTTAACCTTGCGACTATCTTGTCTGATTGTATATCTGAATATTCCGGAATGTTGTAACATTAATTAAGAAGTATGTTGCGTATAATGTATAACGTACAAAATATGTAAGATTTTATTCTTTTTAGTAATGTAATAAACTGAAGTGTGTTATGTTTCTTTTGCAATTGCAATTTTATATAAATGTTTTGAAATTTTTATAAAAATTTTATTAGTCTCTTAGCTTTTTTTACATCGAATATAATCATACGAAGATAATAATAGTAAAAAGATAACGATTTTAAAAATTAAAAATTTTTATTGTGATTACCCAAATTGTAAAAATCTAATAGACATGAGTTTCGAGATGAGACTAAATGACTGAATCTTATCTCGACTTGAATGCTTCGTAGTTGTTTGAAGCGCAGACAAGAAGCAATAAAGACTCGAGCCGGTTTAACGAGCACGTGATACGAGCGTGATAGTTATAACCATTTTGTGAGATGTTCCTATGGGTTACCTTGTTCCTTCTCTCTATCTTCTTTTCTCACTTTGTCCCCTTCCCAAAGAATTCGGTCCTTCAGTCGGTTGCACCGACTATGTAATTCTACTCTCTCTCTCTCTTTGTCTCTTTCTTTTGCTGTTTTCCACTTCTTCGTAAATAAATTGTACACATCCAATGTTATTAATAAATGATATTTATAAATAATTGTTGTAAATTAATGATTTGTTAACTATGTATGTTTATTAATATTTAATTTGTATTTTTTTTTAATTTGTTTTAATTTGTATTTTTCAAAAAAAATATTTTAAAAATATTATCTCGAATAAAATAATAACAAGATATTAGTTAATGTATTACATCACTTTTTCGACATACATTTTTAATGAAAAGCTATTTGTTTATTAAAAATACATCTATAGTGAATTATATTGTTTTTTTTAAAAAAGAATCTTGAGTAATTCTTAATAAATAAATATGTTGTTTAGATTACAGTGTAATATTTTTTAAATTGGAAGTAAAAATACATACTATATGTATCTAAAAAGCTTACGTGACGTTGCGCACTGTCGAGATATATAATTTAGTAACAAATTTAAATACACTATACAAAGACGCATACAAAGAATACGCCTTGGAACAGTGTAATATTGCAAATAAAGTTATGTAGAGTCATCTGAAGTCGAAAACAAGAACCTTATATTCTTCACTCGATCCTTATCGAACAATGATAAGAGTGATCTCTTTGTAAGTTTATCTGCCGCCTCATGAACAAATTAAATTTATTAACATATTAATATTTATTTAAATGTTTAATTTTTTTAGAAAAAATTTTTTTTACCGGTTTTTTTGTGTATTGTAAAATACGATGAGAATTCAAAAAAAATTCTATTTTCTTTCTTTTTCATATCTATACCTCATTACCTCTACAGAAATATTTTGTATTATGATACAATTACATTTATTTAATATTTTAACGTACCCTATTTTTTTGTAAGCTGTATATACTTTTTTTAGTGTTAACACTACTACACAAACTTGCTAATCGCTTGCTTTATTATATTTTTACCTTTCGTCACGATTACAGAGTACATGATGTGCAATGTCACCCCGTTACGCACAATATTGCATGATCATCGCTCTCTATAAAATTAAAACGCACAATGCGAATAGCTGACGAGCGCAGTTGGTTATTTACAAGCAAAGATACTCACCCAACACGATATTCTTCCGATATCCTCACAAGAAGATGACGAACTGGTCACTTTTGTTAGACAACACGGTCACTTTATATCAAGCCGCACAAGTTTCTGTGGCAACATCGCCAGATTCCCCTGTTCACTCGAAAGCTTTTACGGATAACGAATGAGAAGATATGTGGGTCGTTCCGGGTCGTTCTTTAGTATCCAGACAGGAAAGTTCACCGTGATCTGTGGTCCGCTGTTTATATAGCCATGAAGAGTCCTCTGTTACAATCTTCTATGACGTCGAGAGAAATTGACAAAGAAACAGACACTTAGAGAGGGAGATATAGTTCTCAGAAAACAACTGCATCACAAAGTCTGATTTTTATTATACATAAATAAATGTGCTCTCTCAAAGCGATTCTTTAGATCATTTCGTTTCATTATAAACAAAGATAAAGTGAGTTCATAAGTTTTATCTGTTTAACGCGTATTTTGTAATTTCATTATCAGACGATCGTCTATAAGTTAAATTAGATTAAGTAGTAAATAACTCATGAAGCAGTGAATAAATTAGTAATATACAGTCTATGTTTATATAGTTATGATCTTATATTTTACATTATCTTATCTTATAAATATATTTTTTACATTGCATAATTTTTTATCTAATTTTTATTACATTTAAAAATATAGTCAAAAAACTGGATATATTTGCCGTGTTTTAATGTTTATAAAATTTGTATGTTTATAAAATACTTTTTATTTCTATGTTTAAAATATCTTACTCAACATGTTGGAGGATATAAATTAAAGCAATCGAGGAAAAATGTGAAATAATCTGTGTTTAGTGGAAAACGCGCAATGGTGAAAACCCAGATTAACTCAATATTTCCAACTACAGGGGAAAACATATCAGATAGATCAGACGTCATTGCTCATCTCAGCAATACGGCTTCACAAAAAAAGCATTTTACTTAACTGATACATGAATGCGTAATTATTCGAATAAGACGTTTCTCTCGATTCATTCTGTAACGTGTGTACGTGACCGGTGACCACACGATTAGGGGCCAACAATCTTCTTGACATATGATCTGAGAAATTGTTTTTATTTTGCAATGCGAAGTCGTTTTACAATCTCTAGGAAAACACGTGCACTTTCGTAAGCAGACGCAGAATGAAGCAGATGATACCAGTAAAGGCTGATACGCATTTTGTGATTTTAAACCGGAACTGGATGATATAATTGACATGTACGCAATTTGATACTTTTTTTTTCAAAAAACATTGTAATGTATGTTATAACATATAATAACTTTTTTTATAACGCACTTGTTTTGTATTATTACATATGTTGATGTAGTTAATTATAAATTATAATTAAGTTATATCGGCGCACATTCACACGATTGATATTGACACGCTCTTTATTCACAATACTGAAAAATTTGCTAACTACGTTTTTGTCTGTTTTTACACAAATATGCGTGAAAACTATCGAACATTACGAACAATTTTCTTTTATCGAGTTTGCATTCAATAACTTATCTGTATGACAAAGTAGTCTTACGTAGTGTATGGTATAATCTTATGATAAGAGGCGAATAAGTTGTTCGAGCGTATTCATTGCTATTCTTTTTGTCACAACAAAGTAAATCATTAATTGTAGCATTAAATAACATCCAATATATTATATATATACATAGAGAATAAATAATATACACATAATTATGTTAATACATATTTTTTCAAATTAAAAAAAATAAAAGAAGTAACAACTAGTTTTTACAATAACATGTGTTTTTTGTTTTAAGTGAAAGTATAAAATAATTTTTAAAAATTATAAATGAACAGATATCACGCTTGTAACCTTTTATATGTGTTGGAACTACGCTATTATCAGTTCTGAGTAACCAAGCTGCTGATACAGATTTAATTTTTCCACACATGACAAAAAAATTAATCATTGCATCTGTTAACATAATTTATCATAATTTAACATTTTCTGCTTTATGAATAATTTATTATATGATATGAGCTAATGCGTCTTAAAAATTTCGTCAGAGAATTAGACGGAATAATTTTTGACATTCTTGTTTTGTGTTTATAAAGTGAAGAGAAGAACATATAGTGTGTCTCACTTTTTTTATTGAATTTATAATACTGATAATCGTTACATCGTAATACAATAGCTAATCGGCTTAATTGCGGAAGGTTATACGTAATTCGAACTCAAGCTGTTATATATAGACGTTAAAACTGTTTTATGTTTCTCGTTCTTCGTTTTGTTCACATACAGTTCATTCTAGCAAGTATATATATATATATATATATATATATATATATATATTTTTTTTTTTTCAAAGGTAATTCTTATATAGTTAATTATTTAATTAGACATAATCTGTCTGTCTGTGTATAAATCCTTTATCTGTATATATTATTTCTAAATACAAACATTTTAACACAAATTTATCTTTTTTAACATTTTTAAATATATCAGTATTGTATGTGTCATTAATCAGTTCATCAGACTGTTATAATCAATTTATCATATGTTGACTATTTCTTTCAAATTACACTCTTGTGGAGTCTTCCATGAATAACAAAGTAGACAAAGTGACGCACACACTATATGTGCACTTTTTTCCTACACTTTAAACTCAATTGTAATATCGTTATCAATTTGAAAGACTTTTAAAAACCGATATACAAAGAAAAAGACTTGATCATTTGTGAGTTATTAACGTGTGTGTGAGAAATCACGTCTCTGTATATAATATTATATTGTTCTTGGGAGAATAGATAACGTATGACAGGTAACCTTCGTATAACGCGTATATTCCGTTCCACAGAAATACCGCGTTATATAAATTGCGCATACGAGGCTCACAAGTGCGCATATTGAAAAAACGAGGGTAGAATCTATTTTACTACAATTTGTAAACCGCGTTATATCGAAACCGCGTTGTTCAAGTATCACGTTATACAAGGGTTATCTAAGTGCAAGGGTATATTGTTTTTTCAACCGTCAACTCTTATGCGACTGCACACAGAATAAATATACATATGTCAAAAACTAAAGAGGTGATGCACAGGTAGTTACGTAATTTCTGCGTGTACATTAGTTATTGACGCTTACTCTAACATTTCGGAAAATAGAATGACTGAATTTAATGATTCTCTGTAACATGTATAATTTCTCTTTAACGCATATAATTGTACAAATACACTATGCAACAGCTCGTCTTTACACGTGTATAATAATTATAAAAGACAATTACGTTAATATACTTATATAAACAAAAAGAGAAGAGAAAGAGAAAGTGAGAGGAAAAGAGAACAGAGATCTTTCAGACAATTTCTGTGACAATCGTGCCAACTGACACCTGAATTTACAATGACTCATCAACTTCTGTTTTAGAGGAATTCAATCTTTCAAAAGTCACATGCTGTTGATTACAATTGAGAAATTGCAACGCAAATTTGTACACCAAGATAAAATTGTTTTCTCAAAGTACATATACCAAACAGCCAATATTGTTTTTATGTGTGAAATATTGAGAATTTCAAATTATATGACACCTAAGTAATCATCTGCACATATTTTGTTTGTTGAGTAATATTTTATTTTATACTTTAGACAATTTTTTCAACAAATATTTACAGTCGCCACGTCGGTCTGTTTGCGGTAGAATATATAATCAAATTTGGAAATTTACGCTGGATGTAATTTTTAAATGTCATTCGGGAGCATCTCAGTGACAGTCGCACAATATAAACTCATAAAACAACGCTCACAAACATGTCATAAATATTTTTATGGCTATTATCGTCTATTCTATTTACCGATCGCGACATAACTGTTTTATTCATAGCACAGAATTTGAACAAAAAAGCGCGCAATACCAATCCTACTATCTTTCCTGCAACGATATCGAAGAAATATGAACTGACGACTGGAAACAACGACTGGCAACAACGGAATTTTTTTGAGCGGAAAAAAATACATCAATGAAAATTGAATGCGAGTAAAATAATTCTATTCGTAATTCTTTTCGTACACAGTAAGTATACATTTAATAAGTATTCTATACGCGCGCCATTGTTGTCGATATCTGCGGTCGTCGTATGGTAAAAAAACACGGAGATCTCTTATAAATTTACGATCAGCAACGAAATATTCCGCGCAGATATCACGGATTAAGCAAATGTTAGCGCTATCTACTACTTTGTAAACGTCGCTCGAGACAACGCGATGACGAAAAAAAATAATCGCGGAATTTTCTTATACCTGCGGGGAAGGAGACATCCCCCGCAAGTTACTGCGTGCGGGTGTTGGTGCAAAACACAACGATCTTTATCGTTGATACGCGAGATTGTGCGAGTTTTTCAGAAACCTGTTCCGCCCCACCGCGTTAACGACGTCGGACGTCGTTGTCGTCGTAATCGTTTTCTTTGCACTTCTTTCGCAGCTGACTAAACTTTTGCCGTAGAATCGGCCAGTTTAACGGTTGTCGTTCATTACTGTGCATGTGTCACCGAAGAAGCATATCGGGGAAGTCGAACGGACATCAAGGTGTAATGCGAAGCGGCGTGAAGAATTTCAAGACCGTCGAATAAGGGTTGTAGACTCTAACTGCATTCTCTGTGGCATCGCTGTATTTTTCGCTCTCGTTACGCGAAGAATAATTTTCACCGTCGTTATTCTTATTATCTCACGAGGAACGTCCGATAGATAAAATATTTAATGAAGACGTCGATGAAATTCAAAGGCAAGTATTTTTTATTTAAAAAATTTTCTAGAGATTGTTGGATATTCATGTATCAATGCAATGTTGATTAAGAGAATTACATGTACGTTTATATTGTCAATCAGAATGTTTGATTGTTTTGCTTAGTAAAATATAATAGAAAATGATCACAAGTATTGTTTAAGCACGATTTATTCATTACTTATATCTTCAATATCGTCAACTTTTTACATAATTTTAAACGTATTATAAGATACGTTTTATATCCGCACGTGTGCATATAAAAGCGCGTGAATTCAATCGTGACGGTATGCAAGTAGTTGCAACAATGTTATTCAACGCGATATTAAGTAATGACAAAATATTACATGTGTACGATTATTGCATATTGTTTGAAAACTTTTATGACACATATATGTAACTGTGAAGCAATATTACTATTTGCACAATACAAAGCATCTGTTTCTCTGTCTCTTTCTCTCTTCTTATATATTGTTAACTAAATGAAATCAAGTCAGTCTTGTAGAAAAAGGACGAAAAAATATCGACTTTTTTAAATCTTTAATTAATCTCTTTTTTATTATATTATTTTTCAAATAGGTTTTAATATTCTTAATTATAATTTACTTTTTGTATAATAATTATAATTTATAGTTAATAATAAATAATTTGCATAAACAAACATAATTTAAGAAGAATCAAACTGATTTGTTTGACTATGCATGGGATAGATAATTATCTTTTAAAACACTTTATAAGTAATTACTTATTTACTTATATAAATATATCTTACTCTATTTACTTATCACACTATCTTTTTAAAGGAAATTTTCTAACGGAGATTCACGAGATACGTACGTTCGCGCAATTGACACGAGCAATCTAATTAATTACATTAAATGATACTGCGTTTAATGTCGAAGCAGCTATTGACTATATCAATAATTACTTACATTTACTTAGAAAATTTTTATAATTTTTTCTTTTTTATTTTATTTAAATTTTTTTATTAAGAACATAGCTTTCATTTTTTTTTTTGTAAGTAATAGACAGTGTTACGATAAAACGCACTAAGTGCATCTATCATATCTTAATGGACTCAAAGTGTTATGTATTGTGACGCCAAATACAAAGTACTTAGTAAAAAAAAAAAAAGATAATTTCTTGTTTTTTTCCATTATTCTTATTTTAATTTTTTTTTCAATATTCTTTCAAGGAAGTGAAGGTATTGGTGGATATCAGATCCATCTTGAATAGAAATACATATTAATTGCGATGTTTAGCATAGGCGTGGTGTAAACATGTTCTGCTTTTTTGCAGCACTTCAAGAAATTAGAATATGTAAAAAAGAAACCAGATAAGAACGATATATAATTGCTGTCGGTTTAAAATAATTAATGATTTCTGAGCGATTCTTATATTTTCCACAAGTTTCTTTTGTTTATAAAGCTCTCTTTTGTTAGCTTTTCTAATATATCTCATTATTGTGTAAAACTTGCAATTTTACACATATACATACTTTTACGTGTGGACACGAAAATCTTTTTGTTTTACTATCATCAAGGAAGTGTATCACCAAGGAAGTTTGGCCTCAGATATTTTGAATAAAACAATGCGCGGACTCACGTATTACGTTACCGAAGCGATAAAACAGGAGTTACACATTTTGCATTGTTACATACGTATGTACAAGCGTTATTACGAGTATATGTGTACTTATATTACTCTCCGTTTAGAACTTTCTAGAAGTCTAAAAGAGATAAACACATATGAGATAAACACATCTTAAGATCTCAGATATTTAGATCATTTTGTTATTTGTCAGTTAATATATCTACAATATCTTTGATTAGAGAAATACGCTCGGCACAAGTACGCGATTTTGTATAAATATTGCGGTGGGTTTCTCAATCGTCAGTCGAGTTCAATCTGCCTGACGATACGGCGCTGTTCAACGATATCATCTTGTGTAGAAGTTATTGTGCAGATCGAAAGCATATCAAATTGTTATCGATTGTTTCGCTAATTCTACAGCAAAGCAAAATCTACGCTGCATGCACATAAGACATATTTATCGGCGATCCTATCTGACATTGTAAAAACAAATTAAAATTACTACACTTTACGGAAGACAAGCGATTGATTTTAAATGTTTGTATAATCATTGTATATATTGAAAATAATTGCTTCGTTCAAACAGGTTCTTTGTATAATTAATATAACTCTACTACAAAGTAAGAATTTTCTTTATTCACGTCAGACGTCATATTTAAGCGAACAAACTGAATGATATAAATGACAACGTTAGCGAGTGTTTCGACATGTTGCTAGCTTTTGTGAGATTAAAAATAGTTGAAAAACAAAATTATCTGGTGACAGATAGCTAGAAAAATGATGCTCGAACGTCTAATTAATATATTTACAAGATACAACTTGTTCAAATACACGCGTATGCAACGTAGGCCAGGTAAAAGTCATTTCATTGTCAAAAGTCATTTCATTTTTGTTACATAAAATTTAAAAGCAGTTGATCTCAGTCGTTGTTCCTGTTCGCAGATGAAGATGAAAAGTATGACCACTCGAGTCCAGCCGATTTCGAACGGGCAATCGACGCGACAGGTAAATAAATAAAATATCTTTCCACGTCAATTTTTTTTCCATCGTTCGGAATGTCTCGCACGTATGTGACACGCTCAAAGTGAATGTAACGGTAAAACTAAACAAATTGTTTAATAAATATTTATACGAATTTATCGACTCTATTTGATAGCCGTTACGAACGCAAACGTGAACACGTGTCTGAACACGCACACGTGAACAGGACCTGAATTTAATTCGCACTGATTAAACGCGCTTGTTTTTGCTCAGGCTACGGGAAATTTAACTACTTCTTGCTACTGGCAATATTGCCGGCCGCAATCTCTAGCATCTTCTCGTCGTCGGTGATGTCTTATGTGTTACCGTCTGCCGAGTGCGATCTTCAACTGACAATGTTCGACAAGGGATTGCTGAACTCAATGGCGTACGCAGGTGGTATTTCAATCCGCTTAATAAAATGCAACGCTTTATTACAGGTGCGAGAGCCCTCTCAATGAGAGCCCTAGAGCGCCAGAGTCATGCTTAGTATGATTATCGTACACAACGCGCGCACTGTGCCGGTTCGTTGTAGGCAAATGTGAGGGCAAACGCGAACCCACGGTAAATATACCGTACAAGCATTTCACATTTCTCTAGTCGCATGCGAATTCTGATCGGCTGAGTGTTTTTACTAATCGGCCGATTGGTTTTCGTTTTGCGATCGCTTTTCGATCCGCGAGCGATTTTGTCCAGTGGCGGATTAAGACCCTCTATATGGGATTCCCCCAAGGTACAGCCACCCTCGGGGCTCTCCTCGCAGCTTGCAATGGCGTCGGTAAACAACTAATAAGGGGTAGAGTGTTTCCGCTTGCACGTCACATGTGCTTTATCATCTTAAACTCGTAAGCGTTATTCAGTTCAATGTGTTGCAAGTTTTATTTTTAATAAATGAGGAATTTACTTGACCTCAACAAGTCACACATGTGATCTTTTATAGAAAAATGCTAGTAAATAATTCATATGTGTTTGTTACACAAGAAGAATGACACACACGTAAGAAACGACATTTAAGTTATTTATTACTCTTGTATTTTGTATAGAGAAATGCAAAAGAGAGAGAACATAATGTAAGTACTGATTTAACATCAGTGATAAAGTTGCACATTTGCATTATACAAATAAAATATAAATTTTCATCTCATTCTATCGGTTCTTTTTAAATTGGAAAAAAATTGCAAGATATTTTTAATTTCTCCAAGATAGTCTAACGGAAATTTTTAGCTTGGAGGCCCCTGGGCATGTGCCGAACGAATAATCCGACACTGATTACTTACCACAAATTCGTGGCGTGTCGCAACTGTGAAAATAATATCGCTTTGAACTAGTGCAAACATTATCTTCTATCTGCACATTTTACTCTTTGTTTTAATATCTAATCTTTAATAAAAAACAAGAAAAAAAAGAAGTTCGGCTGATTTGTCACTTTTTTTTTTAGGAATGATCATGTCGGCGTTTTTCTGGGGTTTTATGGCCGACACGTTCGGCCGTAAGAAACTAATGGTCTACGGTTATCTGATTACTGGTATACTTAGTCTGGCAACGTCTTTTTCGCACACCTCTTGGCTTTTGATCTTGTTCAAATTTTTAGACGGCGTAATGTAAGTTGAGACCGCTTGTCAGATCACGATCTGACGTTGTAATAATTGCATGCAATTTATGTTAACAAAATTGTTTGTGTAGTCGAGTACGACAATAATATTAATTTTTTATTTATTAGAAAGACAAGAAACGTTAAGTATTTCGACTATTTTAAATAAACATTAAATAAAAAAAAATTCAAGAGTATTGCGAGATATTATTATCATTGTCAATAAATATGATATTGCAGTATATCGGGCCCTTATGCAGCTCTTATGTCGTACTTGGCGGAGATACACAACGAAGTGCATCGATCGCGCTCATATATGTGGCTTGGCGTGTTTTTTTCGCTTGGAAACATTTCTCTACCATGTAAGTTTACAGCCTTGACACGTCTTCTTATCCAGAAATCGACTTGGTTGTGGAATAATCGAACGTCTATTTTTAAACCGGCGACATATGCAAGCAACATATGCGCATTTTTTTGCTGCATTATTATGAAAAAAGAACCACACTCGCGCCAAACAATATCGTTGGCATTAATAGATCAATTAAATAACGCACGGAATTGAGTTTATGAGTGAGTTCCGGTTGTTCAGCTTCGTCAGAATCTTGACGAATGCGTCTAACCGAGAGACGTTTGAAAATATACATATAATATTGTTTCTTTAATACAATCTTAATCCTGTTGAATTCAAGATAACAAATATCATAAAAGTTATCTCTATACTTGTGCAAAATTGATAAAACACGATTTTTAATTTCAATAGGTATAGCATGGCTCGTGATACCTCAAAAGTGGGACATCACTTTCTTGAACGGAACCATGGGAATAAGTTCCTGGAGAGTGTTCCTGGCGATCTGTTCGATACCCGAGTTTCTCGCGTGCTTTGCTTTTTTCGCGTTTCCGGAGAGTCCGCGCTTCCTCATTCTGAAGGGTCGACATGAAGAGGCGTTGAACGTTTTTCGAAAAATGTATTCGCTCAATACTGGAAAAGATCCCGACACATATCCGGTAAATAAACGCAAAACAATGTGTTATTAACAATAAATTTTTTTTAAATCGAACTGATCATTCGTTGTGTGACTAATTAAAAACAAAGTCTAATAAAAGCTGACTGTGAGAAAAAAAAACAAAACTTTGTAAAAAATAAATGTCACCTTTAATATATGGCGAGATAACTGCGCAACCAACAAAGTTGTCGCGCCAACGCATTCATAACTAGTAATGTCAATAGTCGTTTTATTGTTTTTTGCCCGCTAACGATCAGTTTAACTGACAGATAAAAGCTCTTGAGAACGAATATAATGTCGAATCCTCCGGCCACGGTTTTTTGGACAACGTGCACACGTGCTGGAAACAAATGAAAATTCTTTTCTTGCCACCCATCGTCTTCAAATTGTTTCTGATATCGATGATACAGGTCGGAGCAACGATAGGGTAGGTTTTCTTCTTTCTTTTGTTTTCTTTAATTTAAAAAAAAATACCAAAGAACAATACGAAGCAAATAAAAATGTCGCTTGTAAAATAAACAATCACAACTGTGTTGTATGACAGATCAAACTCGCTTCGACTTTGGATGCCGCAACTGTTTGCGATGATCGAGAGTTACAAAAGTTTCATGAAAAACGACACCGAAACGATGTCTGGTTCGCCTTCATTCTGTTACATGTTAGGTCAAGAAAAATTGTATCTAAATTCCACTCATTATTCTGTCAATCAAACTACAAACGGCGCTGTGAATAATGTATGCGTTTCGGTAAGGTTCGACTTTGCGCAAATGTGGCAAATTTTAATCACAGAGTGGAAAATAAATAAATCTAAAAAATAATAATACGTGTAAAAATTGCAGTCGCAACTGAACTCCAGAGTGTTCATCAATTCCATCGTCATCGCTACCACGGGGATTATTGGCTACACTCTGGCGGGTTCTTTGATCACCATAGTTGGAAAAAAGAAATTAATGGGTGCGATTATATTAATTTAAAAAATATTAAAAAACGTCGGTTTCATTACCCAATGCACATATATTATAAATTTTTACAGCAATTTGTTTCCTCGTCGCTGCTGGCTGTTGCGGCTCGCTTTACTGGGCCGAAGATACTGATAGTATTCTCGGATTGTCTTCCGTGTTCGTTGCCATGTCGAGTATAGGCGGTGCAACTGTAACGAATGTTATCGTTGACAACTTCCCGACATGTTTACGGTACAGTAGATAAAATATTTGAAGTTCATCGCGAAGACATTCTCGGATTTCTTCATAAATTGTATGTTGGTTGTCTCTTTGTTCTCAAATTATTTCTTTTCATTTAATTTTTTATGTGTTCCAGAACCATGGCGGTCAGTATAACCATGATGATGGGAAGAATAGGCGCAGTAATAGGCAATTTATTGTTTCCCGTTTTATTCGATATATCGTGTTTAGGTCCTTTCATTATGATCGGCTCGGCTTGTTTAGGTAAGAAATTGCTCAAACATTAAACTTACATTCACCGTGTTACGCACGTACAAATAAAGAAATTAATTTTATAAAATTAAACATAAAAAGTTTTTAAATATTTTGAATTGCTTTTTTTTACAGTATCTGCTCTTCTAATTATTGTTTTACCTCGGAAAACATCGCAGATTAACACACAGGACAATATTGTTTGACTCTATCGTAAACAAATCGTGATATTTCGCTCTTTGAAGAATAATTATTGAAATATGTAAATACGATTTTGTCTTTATAAATGTTAAGGACGATAAAATGTGATATCGTTTTATATCCATTTTATAAATTCATTATGTAAATACGTACATTCATATAGAGAATAAGATCCGCTCGGTCCCACCTATATTGTACGAATATTTTGTTCGTACAATCAATTGTATAGTACGTACAATATGTGTATATATATATATATATATATATATNGTATATATATATATATATATATATATATATATACGTATAAGTATATTAGAAACATTATATAAAATATTGCAACAATATTGATGCAAACTTCGTAAAACTACGTATTATTATTACTATTCTCGTATTCATATAAAATTATGATATACATCGTAGTATTTTGTTATAAATCTTTTAATAATTAGCAATAGCTGTTACCAAACAAAATTAATGTAGCAAAAAATATAAATGAAGTTATTTTATTAGAAAAATAAAAATTATGTGATTACTGAATCTCTCCTCTCTTCGAAATTTCTTCTATTATACAGAAAAGCCACAACCTGGGAAAGATTTAATTATTATTTCTTGTGTGCGTGCTTATTAGAATTAGCGTCGTTTGAACGCGAATATCGTGTCAGTAGCGTACATATGTAAAATTGAGCGATATATTAAAGTTTCTTGAGTTCTCATCTACGAATTATAAGTGAATTGGATATTTTATATTTTTTAAAGACTTTTTCGCGTTTATCAATATGTTTTATACATTGCATTGCATATTACTATATATAATTTATAACTTTTCAACGCATATTGTTGATTTTAAGCAACAGTGCGGATCTGCACGACGATAACGTATCCTCTACGGTTCGAAATTCAACGTTTGAAAATTTACAATATACGTGACGTAAACTATAGATTTTTAAAGCAGCGAATTTTGAAACACAGCTGTAGAACAGGTAAGCACGCGCTGCTCGAAGCACTTTGATTTGCACGCGGCGACGAGTTTGAATCTTTCTGGCACTGTGGCAGCACAATGCTGCCAGTGCTGTCTCCCAACACCAGGACTATCGTCGATACGGCAGTGGTGGCGAATCAGCGGTGGTCGCAGGTCTGGTCTGCGCATTTGGGTCGAGCAAGCGAGCTGACGTGATGTGAAAAGCCAGACGTCCAGATTACCGCAGGCTAAGGGTCCGTAGATAGAATAGCAAGCACAGTCACCGATAATCATGGAAGAGGTGTTTCAAAACGGCAACTATCAGAGGGAGACTAACGCCAACAATATGACCGCCGTGGAGACGCGAAAAGAGGTAAAGAGCCTGTTTTTCAACATTGTTCTGGCAAATCGATACATCGTTCTCTTCGGCGTGGTTTGCCTTTACTTTAGAGTCACGTCTCATATTTTTCGACCTAGTTAGGTACGTCATCAAAAAAAAATTGTGGAAAATTACTGATCATAAGTTTGCGCCGGAGCAGAGAAAAGAACGTGCATTTAAATTAATTTAGTTTTAATTAAGCGGGAGAAAACATAGAAAATACATAAGTGTGTCGCGCAGTGATTATCGGAGCAACGCGCAGCGTCTCTCAAACGGTGTCACTGACTCGTGTCCCTTCCCTCGATCCCTCTCTGTGCCTGATCATATTTTCCTATACAAGTTCGGGAACACAGCTGTCACGTTCAGACGGTTCTGCATTGTGTACAGTATGTTCGTGCGTACCGCCAAAACCGCGATATCCCGCGTGAGAGATAAGCACGCAATGCAGTGATTCTCAAACGCGCGTGTAAATGTTTATCAGAAATTAAATGTTTTTGTTTTTGCTTGCTCTTTTCAGGACTGCTTGCTTGATCACATGGAGATCTCAATAGTGGAGGCTGAAAAGAGAGCCAACAGAGCTCTTAATTTAAGAGAATTCTACACAGTATACCTCATCGAAACTAAGTAAGCGAGTGAAGAAAAAATTTATGCAGCTTGATTAAATATGTATGAAACTTACTCTTGTATAGAAAAAATGTATGTTTATGATTTGTTTCAGAGTCACTGACCCTGATTTCAAAAATGCACTGACTAGGATAAGTTCGTTATGGCGACGATATACGGAATTCGAGCTGCTTCGCGCTTATCTAGAGATTTCTTATCCTTACGTCGTTCTACCACCATTGCCGGAAAAGAAAGTCCTTTATGCGTGGCAAAAGGTGACGACCGACACGTTTGATCCCGATTTTGTGGATCGTAGAAGAGCTGGTCTCGAGGTACCGATTTAATACGCGCACTTTCAAGGGAGATTAAATTGTACCCTAATTAAACTATACTAGAGAAGAACTTTTTGTATTACACAAAATCTACGTTTGTTTGTCTAGAACTTTCTTATAAGAGTTGCGTCGCATCCTATACTTTCGCGCGATGAACATTTCATGGGATTTTTGCAACAGAAAGACGGCTGGAGAGAAAGCGTCAAAGAAACAGGTATTTCTACAGTGCTAAAATAAAAAAGAGAACAAAGTTTTAAAATTAATTAAGTAAATTACATTAAAAATGAATTAATCTAATGTGATTATTATTGCTTATTATTTGTGCGTAGGGTATCTGCAGATCGCAGAATCGAAACTCAAGGCGCTCAGCGTAGCGGTACGACTGAGAAAACCGGACAAACGTTTCGAGACGATAAAAAATTATGGGATCGAACTGCAGGTGTGTTACATCTTAAAATGTTACTTCCCGCAACATAAATTTATGTGAGTCTTATTTCAATGTTATTCTTGCAGAATAATTTGTGCAATTTGCTGCGTGTGCGCGCGCGTCTTGTCGAAAAACAGCACAACCTGTACAAGTTGCACGCGAATTACGGACGTGTCTTCAGCGAATGGAGTGCCATAGAGAGAGAAATGGGCGATGGACTGCAGGTATCTTTTGTTATATAGAAATAGCATCTCGTGCGTCAATATACGAAAGTATCGGTTTTAATTCTTGTCGCGAAATGTAGAAAGTAAAGAACTCGATAGAAAGAGAGAGAGAAAAAAACATGCAGTTTAAGTATAAAGAATGCAAAACACCGCATTACAGCCTGTTTTCTTAGAAATCGGGACACTACTTGGACTCATTAGCGGCAACGATAGATACCACTCTCGAGGAAGAAGAACTCATAGCCGATCAGCTCAAGGAGTGGCTGTTCGGTGCGTCGGCGTTGCAGGCTGTAGTTAGACGCAGGGAAGCCCTACAATTGGCCAAGGATGAGGCTCACGACGCTCTGACTGCGGCGTTCGAACAAAAAGACAAAGTTATGCAAGGTACGCGATATGTGCGAACACACAACATCACATGCGAATTATTTTTCGTAAATTCGCGCAAAGACAATAAAACTTTGCTCTGAAGGTAAAGCAGGTCTGATGTCACGTTTGTTCGGTTCCGTGGATACCGAAGAGGTTCGCGAACTAAAGATTATTCAACTAGAACAGCGAATCGCGCAACACGACGAAGTTGTGAAACAAGTGGACGAAGATTTAAAGTGAGACAACATTTTGTGACTAATTTTGTTTTTTTGTACTAAAACCAAATGCGTGACATAACTGTTATTATAATTTTACAGATCTTTCTCCATTAAAGCCGTGATGGACATCGAGAGATTTCAACATCAAAAGGTCGTCGATCTGAAGGACACTTTGGTGGCTTATTGTATCTTGCAATTTAAACTGGCTAAGAAGGTGAATATATATATCAAATGTTTACAATTTGTAGATTTATTTTCGCGCGACAATTGTTACACGAGTTCTCTTCTCATTACATTTTTTCCAAGGGTCTCCAAGCTTGGCAGCACATCAAAGGTTGTCTCGAGAGTATACCGTGAAGAAGCTTAATCGACGCTTCGAGAAGCAGACTGTCACAGAACAATAACTGTTTTTTTCCGCATTTTTTTCCTCGTGCGATAATAACATTCCTGCATTTGTAAGTTCACTCACTCACGCCGTACGCTTACTACTATATCATATCGGTGTATATGATTGTTACATTATTTAAATGTCGAACTTTACATGTTAAAAGAAGTAATATACGCAAATAAATGTAATTTCTTTTTGTGTTAGATATACTATACCGTATAGGTATACGTCGAAAGATTATTTAAATATTTACATATGTGTATTTAAAGAATTATATATACCGCTCTCTTATCACACGCGGGCATGCATAATTACAATCAACACAAGCAAGAGATCGTACTTATTTAATCGTCTATTCAAACCGAAAATGTGCGATACGCAAGTCGTCTCTTGTTACAACTTGTACATTTAGCTATAAATGTGCAATATAATACTTTTTTATACATCGTCTTTCTCTCTGTCATATTGAGAATAAGCACATTAATTTCTATCTCCATTTTCACGATTAAAAATAAGATTTGTTTATTTTTTGTGCAAAACTACTTTTTTCAAAATCTATTTCTTCATGTTTTTGTTTTGTTTTGAATATATTTTGACATATATTACTATATTTCTCTCTTATTGTTAAAACTACTGTGCATAATGAGATTGATTGTTATTATTATTGCTACTAAGTATTTATTACAAGTATTTTAATATTTAGTAGCTTTTTCCAGTATTATTGTTATCACATCACAGAAGCCTACTGGTGTGTAGTATACGAGAACCTCTTAATGTCATTTGTAACATTTTGTAGTAGTTTATATGTATTTGTGTATATATATGTATGTAAGATTCAGAGTTACCAGTTTAAGTTCCATTAAGTCTCTTTAAAACTTGCGGATCTCAAATAAAGTGTTCCGTAGAATGTTTTTATAGGATAATTATTGCGCAAAGCTGTAACTGTATACGTTTTGCATTATGTTTATTTTGCATTTAAATACGCCAGAAAATGTACAATTTCATGATTTTCCAGTTTTTACTTTATGTTTTAGGCACAAAATAAAAATATAATGTTACAACATATATTTTTACAATATCTACAATTTTGTGTTATAAACGGCTATTTAAATATATATTCGATAAAATCTGTTCGGCTGTCTCGTTTCTCTATGAAACCTTTCTCATCCAAATTTTTCTCAGAGGATTAATATTACTAAAAAAAAAAACACCAAACAATGTATAAAAATAAAATAAAACATTTTTTATTTTATTTTTATACATTGTTTGCACGTTAAAAAATATCACGTATGAAATTGAAACTTGAATAAAACTTGAATGAAACTCACTGCGGTGTATTTTAACGATTTCATACGTTTCTCTTCTCGTTAGGTTGTTATTTCTAGTCAATCACTCGATTGCATAGTTTCAATATACATATATCGCTCAAAGATAATAGAGAGATGCACCGCGGTTTATCTTGCTATATCGATTTGTCTCCACGTGCGCGAGTTCGGAAAATATATATTTCTCTTCACAGCTGTCAAAATATTGTGTGAATAATTTTATCTCTCCGCTGGAAATACATCGAAAATAATCTCTTCGATAACCGGAAATACGAAAATAAATGCGTGTGACTGTACGGGTTGTGGAAATTAGAAACAGAGAATTTCGGTGAGAAATAATTACAGAATGTGAGAGATATACGAGTTGACGCACGATCTCAGGGCAGGTAAATGAGCAAAAACCCAAAGGAATCCAACATGCGTTACGAGCGCCTCATGTAATTATTAAAAATATCGATACATACACTTGTGAACAACATCCATTGGGATAAGATACATGTACGTAAAAAGAAAAAACGACAGAAAACAGTTAATCATTTTTATACACTTACATATATGTTGTTTACATAACAAAACACACTATCACATTATCAAAGTTCAATCGACAGGAAGAGAGAATCACAATATCTTACGCTAAATTACACGCTAAAACATTACAACTCTACGATAACATGAAGTATGTAATCGTAAATGTATGAGTAACACACACAACGCGACAAACTTCGACATACTTTTTTTCGCTTTGTAACGAAATAATTATTTTTCGTATAATATTTTCACAAAAAAAAATCAAGGTTTGCAGGTGGGGCTTGATTCGACAACAAATGCGCTGCAGCTATTCGCGCGCAACTTACAGCGCGACCTCCAAAACGTGCATACGCGACGCGTTTTTATATGATGCGACGCATATTATATTACTTATCGCTTAATGTATCCACAACAAAAGTTTTTTATTCGAAGTAATTGCGCTTTATTTTGACCTTCGCCTAATTTATTTTAGAGCACGTTTTACTCGCTATATGTATACGTGAACTTGTAACTGTTTAAAACGTTATTGTACGAGACTTTCACAATTTAGACGTTAATTGTTCTTCATAATATTTGCTCAGAACAAACGAGAGTTGGCACTTCAGTTAGAGGAGAAACGTAGCGAAGGATAAGGAGATAAAACAAAGTTTTAATTCAGTTTCGAATAGCGCCACGTTTTGAAAGAAAATCTTTCTCGAACCCGTAAATTTGATGGAAGTATGCCGGGGAATCACGTAGTAAAACATTGCTCCGTATAATGTGCGTATATATCATTCGCGCTCTAATAGAGCGGAATAAGATGAGAAAATTCCTGGATGGAATGATCAATATGAGTGAGCACGTGACAAGAATATATTATGCAAGGATTTATGAATCAGCATCGCAATATGCTTGATTTATTAAGTCACCGAGAAAAGAGTTGCCGATGTTTGCGACACACGTATCTATCACCGCAATAATCTTGATGACATGTTTACTCGTATTTGACGCTTCAAATTTATTCATAGATTTTGGATACAATTTCGGACGACGGCATCATCCGCAAAAACACCGTGCGCATCAACTAATGGCAAAAAACTGCATAAAATCTGTTCGACAAATGCGACATTTACATGAATTTTATAGATTTCGCAGAGAGATCTCGAGAAGGGTCCTATCTTTCTATTATACGATGAATAATAATATTAGGAATCTTGTAAATTTATGAGATTGGAACTACAAACATCGTTTGTCTCAGTCTTCTTCATTTTTAACGAAGTCCTTAAATCGCGGCTTCGCGAACTTGCTGAGTTTTGCGTTCTGCAAGTGATCAACAAGCATACAGTATCGTTTTTTTTTTTTTTTTCCCGACAAGGAACGATTTTGCGACGACAGAGCGCGCGTCAATAAATGCAGAAGTGTCTGTTTTGTTGTAGTCTCAAGTAGGTAGCTCCGTCCTTCTCACACCGGTCGTTGCTCGTTGTCGTCGCGTATGTTCGTGATGAACAACGTCATGGAAAGCTCCTCGCAAGGATTTCCGGATTCGTCCGCAACGTGATCCTCGGGTACGGTCGATCTGGAAAACTTGAAATTTTTCAAACCGGGCAGCCACTTCAGGAACCTCCACCACTTCTTCTCGGAAGTGTCGACGTTCGGAATGTGCACACTCGTGTATCTCGTCGTTTTCGACCACGGAACATCCTGATTTCTGCGATTCAATCGATCTTTTCCGCGTTTACTCTCCTGTCTGCGATGTTCATGAGTTGGCAGTCGCAAGTTGTTCGAAATATTGTTATTTCTCGTTTCTTTGGCGGTTTCTTTGCGCACTGAATTTGTTCTGTTGCCAAAGGATCTCGTTTGCTTCTCTGAATTGCTCATGGGATGCCTTTGAACCTCCTGTTCCGCGGAATTTCCAGAACCCTCCGTGCTATCCGCCATCACGCCTGATCCTCCGCCAGTTCCTCCTGTACGTGAACCGTATGCACCGTTGGTCCGATGGGATCGAGATATGCTCGAGTAGGATCGTTGCTCGTGACGCTCCGGCAGTCCAGGAAATCTGCAGCTCTTTGATAATGTCTCCTGAAACAGATTGGAATAGATTGGCTCGCTGTAAATAACAAACATAATCGTTTTCTCTATCTCAATAACAAATATAACGAGAAATAATGATTTATTTAAAGAGAAATTTTGTACGACTTGGAGATTTATTCTAACACTGTTATAGATAAACTTGTTGTTCACAATTCCGAAAGATGTTTGTCGGGTTTATCCCGTAAATGTTATTTTTATACCGACGTGGACATTTCAGTTTTGATACTATCAAGCTGCTCTTGAATTCTGATGAAGTGAACTGAAATGTCCATAAAACGTCGGTATAAAAATGACACTGACGCGGCTCAAACTCAAAAACTATTTTTAGACATTCTTATACACCGCGAAAATTTCAAATATCAAATTGTAATACAATATTATAAAATAGTCTTTGTTACACAATTCGAAAATATATTAACACTGTTATAGATAGAATTTGTGTTATATAATATTATAAAATATATAATCTTTGTTACTAATATATCATATAAAATAGTCTTTGTTGTTACAGTAATTTAATATTTTACAATTATTGTAAATGTAATTTCAAACAAAAGAGAAGTTAGATCACGCGTAAAAATACTTGAGGTGCGAAAATAATTGCAATTTTCGGAATTCAGTTTCGCTTACCATAAATGCCATGCGAAATTTATTCGACATAATATTGTAGAGAATTGGGTTAATCGTTGTGGACACGTAATATAATACTCCTGACACGTAGGTGAACAGCAGATAAAGAAACTCCATCCACGGGCCGTTTGATGTGATATGATCTTCTGTGTTAGTTCCGTATATGGCAATCAATCGTTGAATATGAAATGGAGCCCAGCAAATGCAAAATGCTATTACGACTGCGACTGTAACACAATTTGTAAAAGTAATTAACAAATGTGCATTTTGTATTCTTTAAACTGACGCACATGATACATTTGTCTCTCTCAATTTTTTTTTTAAGTATATTTGTTTGTAAAATTAACAAACATATGTCGCATTTGTTAAACAAATGTGACGTTATCTATTTATCTCGATTTTTCTTTTATATCTTCGTTTACTTGAGTAACATGCGCGTTCTCGTAATGAGTTATCATTCCGAGGTACGATAAGGTCAATAAAGCGTGAACATCAATAAAAAACGCACTTGCGATTCTCAATGATTTTATAGAAATGCGCGCAATCAAGCAGACGTCAAACGGAGATTAATAATGCGTCAAATCAACGGTCACGGTCGACATGAAGACATTGAAACGTCTAAAATCTATTAGTTGCTTCGCATAACACGTAGAAACGAATCAAAAATATTGTGAATAAGTTTTACTCACGACAGAAAATGCAAATAAACAGTCTTACACACGATTGATTCGAACACGGTTACGGTCTCTCTTTCCTCCTTTTTTTCTTTTTTTCTCTCCCTCTCTCTTTTTCTGGATAATTTCTGCGTTTTGTGCTTTATTAAGTGTTTTTAGTCGTTTTAAATTTTATTACAATATTATAATATGCGCAATTGCATTACAATATTAATGCAGGTAAATATAAATTCTGCTGGTCTATTCTCGATCGACTATAACTTTGTATCTTGATACGTTAAGCTCTCGGATCATCCAGAAAGATTAACACCCGTTTTCACCATTTCCGATTAACTTAATTGGCAATTAAGTATCAGTCGTGATTGGTTCATTCTGCTAAACGATTAATGCGACTGACAATTCCAATAGAATGATCGGCCGATTAAATTAATCGGAGATGGAGAAAACGGGCGTTAATCTTTCTGGATGATCCGAGAGCTTAACGTATCGAGATACAAAGTTATAGTAGAGCGAAAATAGATCAGCAGAATTAATATTTACTTGCATTAATTAATATTATAATGCAATTGCGCATATTATAATATTATAATAAAATTTGAAACGACTGTTAATCAAGCACGAAACGCAGAAATTATCCAGAAAAAGAGAGAGAGAGAGAAAGAGAGAGGGAGAGAAAAGAAGAAAAAAGAGGAAAGAGACCACAACGTGGCACTTTATAGGTACGTCGTTATTAAAGCCTGTCACAGATTAAACGGTGCATTTTCCATCGTATTAATGGCAAGAGCAATTTTATGGAGCGACCTAAATACATTTGTTCTCTCCGCAAATGCCATACAACATTTAAATATTTCTAAATAATTAACAAAAAAACTTTACGTACGTAGTTGAGAAAATTTTTATCTTATCAAAATTTTACGAGTATGATATCTTACATAGTATCGCGTTTAATTGCTAATTATTTATAATTGATTCGTTATTTTATTATATTATAAATTGGATTTATTTAGTGTTTCGCATTTTCAGTTTACAATGTTTAATTTTCAATTAATTTATATCCAGTTTTTGTATTTTGTTTCACACTGCAATATTCCTCTCTCAAAAGCAAAATATCCAGATTCTACAAAAAACGCATATAGTTTTTTTGTAATAAAAATAATATGTAAGTTTATACAATATAATTTACATAATATAGAAAAAAAGCTTGAAAAATATTTCTATAATATAGAAAAAAAACTTTAAAAATTTGAAAAATTGTTACAAAGCAACATTGACAAAAATATACGGCAATTGAAGTCATCAAATATCGCACATGACAAAATTAACAAAATAACACTGGAGAAAATAATACTCTTTCTAGACTTCCTCCATTTACTTACTTTACATTGCAAATTGCACTTCGAAAACTTTAAATTCTTCTTCACTACATAAAATATACTCTTTATATACAACGGGTATGTTGCTCACACGCAATCATTATGACCGGACGTTATTGTACTCTAATTAAATGCACTCAACGTCCACTTCAGATATAAGCAATCACGTGTAATTAAAATAATATACAAGTTTTCATCATGTCCGTAATTTTCTGGTTTCGTCAAAGAAATGTTATATGCCGCTACGTGTTTCACAAAAGAAATAATCAAGGAACAAAACAAACATTAAAAAATACTTTATAGCAACAAAATTACAATATGTATAAAAAATAATGAATGTATAATAATCTCTAGGTTTCAGATATCGTCGATCTCAGATTTTTTATCAAACAGGAAGAGGAAGATGTATACGCCGCGTCATGCACATGTACGTGTGTGTATGTACGTACGTAGTATCTATCAATTTTATTCACTAGCACGCGAATGTCGTGTCTTTGCCAGAAAAACGAAGAGGCGTTGGACGTGTGACAAATGTTTCCGCGTCGCGTCGTTTGGACGATATCACACGATTCTTCTTGATTAATGCGCGCTCTTGTGTTTTTGTCTCGGGAATCGATTATTTCTGCCGTGAGATTCAGACGTAGATACGATCTTATCGCAAGTAGAAGTTGGTACGAAGTTCGACACTTGTAGTAACGGCGCGAGGAAACATGTGTGCCAAACAGCTGAGTTTATTAAACTTGTGTGTAGATACAGCTTACGTTGTCAACACAACGCGAATGCAATTGAGCTGCATTAAAGTCCGGGGAAGCTGCGCAGCGGATGTGTCTGTCGATGAACCTTAGAGACAATGTGTCGCGAGGCCGCGAATATCACGACGAGAACTTTTGGCGCTATTTCTGTTTTATAGGGATAACTTTTATAACTTGTTTTAACTTTTTGTTTTGCAAAACTAATTTTCGCAACAGCTTTTAGTCGCAATCGAAATTTGCGTGCGAACGTAAAGTAGAGAGAACTAAAGCGAGACACATGCGATAAGGATAGCTGAATAATTTGCATATTTATAGCGTGAAATTGATTGGACGTGCTTTAACGGAAGAACGAGTTCTTTATGAGTAATTGATTCAGAGTGTAAGAAACAATATTGGATATTTGGAAAATCTGCAAATATATAATACACAGTGAAAATAAATAAGAAAATCATATAAAAAACAATAAATCGTATTATTTTCACTTTTGTGAAAATGTTTAAAACACAGTAGATTGTTTTGTACCGTTACGAATGTAATTGATGCGAGAACAAATTGAACGCGACTGTGGAAAAATTTGTAGAGGAATATATATTCGCGCATTGTTATTCATAAGCGAATGCGATGAACTGCCGTTGATTGAGTCAATGCATGACAAGCGAGCGTTTTAATATAAAAAAGCGTCATTTACGATAGATAAACGGATAAGCAGTAGTTTTCCACGTATGAGGATGTTTATTATATTATTATTACCACTGGAATAAAATAATTAAGTGATTCATATGATGTAACGAAATAATTGAAGACGACGCGACGTGTCTCATCGATTTATTTATCGCACATTGTAAAATGCTTTATATGTCGTGTCGTGTAATTTTTAATTTATTTTTAACAACTTTATCGTAATTTTTATCGTTATCAAGGTTAATCGTGACCATCGCGGTAAATCTTTTTCCGGTTTTGAAAGAGATTAATAATCTCCGACACGTGCGATTTATGTCACCGCGTGAAATAATAATAACGGTTCGTTATATGATCGACCGATCGCGCCGTAGGAATATGCGCGGTCTTTTATTACGTGCAATCTATGCCGCACGAGGGATAATAATAAAAAAAAAAAAACTACAGCCCGAGAAAATCCATAACGAGAAACAAACCGTCTGTGACGAAGGCACTGCGAGGCACAGTGAGAGATTTGCTCAAATAATCCGCATCTATCCATCTTCTTCTTCGTCTCTCCGCCCAAATAATTTCCAGCCTGTCATCATACCGCGTTATCACATGTTGTGCTTTTATTTTGGGCAACTTGGCGAGAAATGAGTCGCGACAGTTTTGTTTCTGCCTCTCACGATGAGATTTCACTTTTAATTCGTTTCTGCGGTACTTTCATACAGTAAGTTAATTTACTGAATATTATTGGTGATTGGTAAATAAATATAAACGCAGGAAGTCACATAATGAGATATAAAATACAATGTGTCATTACACATGCTAATAATGTGCCGCAATTATAAAAAGTTTACGATTATATTGCTGTTCGCTGATAAGAGGATATAAAAAATGCAATTTATTATATTTTAACCTTCAGCTTATATATATATATAAAATGTATATATATATAAAATTTGTAAGATTGCTCTTGTTTAAAAGTGAAAATAACTATTTCACGTGAAGAAAGCGAGAGCAAAACTGATATACTTAAATCATTAAAAGAGGATTTTGTTTTCCTTGGCTAAGATATCGTAGAAAAACATTCGTAGCTTATTTTTTACAGAAGTTTCCCTCCTGTTTTCACAGCTGTGCGGATAATCTTTTCCTTTCTCGATGTCACTTTTTGTCCTTTTCAAGAGCGGAAATCAACTACGAATTATTCTTAAGAAAAGATTTCTAAGAAAAGATTTGTCTTTTTTTTTGACAGCACTATCGTGTTATCTTTTTCAAGTACGGTTGACAGAGTGCGAAAAGCGCAAAGACGCGTGGAATATTCAGACGCCCGTGAAATATTCGGCGACGATTCAAATAATATATCCCTTGCATTTGCAATAATGTTTTGCTTGCATAATGTTCACTCCCGATTAGACTGCAACAGACGATCCATTCCTGTAGTAATAAATAGTCCTTTAATAAAGATTTATTATCAAATATTACCGTCGCGTGTCTTCAAAGAAATGTTACACAACAGATGTATAAATCGATTTCATTCACATTGTTTTAAACATTTATTAGCCAATCGTAAAAGATAATTTAACACGTTGCTGAATTGACGATCGGATAAGTAAATTATGTTATTATTATTTTGACACGACTGTGTAAGTCGAGCCCGCCAGGTAATCGATTCCGTCAAGAAAAACAATTCAAATAAAAAAGTTTAATTAAAAGTCTACAATCAAATGTAAGTGTTTCTCCGCGCGTGAGCGCTCATTATGCGGTCATAAAGCAACATCGAAAGTTCTACAAACAAGTCATTGTGTGTGCTGACGGTTTTGTCCATCGACCGTTTCATCGGCAAACTGTTTAATTCACACATTTCACCCTGTTAATTAGAACAATCCTGAAACAACTGAAAATCGATATCGACGTATCACCCTATAATCGTTTGTTCATTTATTTATAGTTTATCATCAAACACCGCCACTAAAGAAGCGTGTGCATTTGCGATCACGTAGATGATAAAATTATCAGTGTTGGACACGGTGCACAAGGAGGCATTTGTATATCTTTGCTTCAATGTAACCCACCCGCTCTACGGATGCATTCCCATCGATCATTCGCGCGATTATTCCCACTACGTGAACTTTCCGATAATTGTTATTGCCTGTACCTGTAGTATTTCTCGAGCGCGATTGAATTTGAATTAATATAGAATTTGATGAAGAGAGAGCTCGAAAACAAAACAAAACAAAAAAAAAATTGAAAGCCGCGAGTTTGCGCGCGCGCGCGTGCGTGCGTATTTCTCTTATTATTTTTATACACACACACACACACACACTTTTTTTGAGAATTGATAGTACATGACGAATATAATTGATGTAATTAGGTTTTATTCGCGCGTTCTAATTGGATTCATGAGCGTTAACTTTTATTGTGTCCATGACGCGAGGAAAGAAGCCCTTCACGCAACGGCGGAGCAAAATGGGAAGGTTAATTAAGGTACGTGAAAACGTTTCGGTGTTCTATTGACAAAAGCTCAAATTGCTCTTTCTCTCTCCGGTCTCAGCGTGTGTCTTTATTCGATAATTGCAAATTGACCGTTTTTGCCGACCCAATGTCTCATCTTTTGCAATCGGATGATAAACGATAAATTATAGGGCGACAGTCCTGTTACATTATTCTGGCGTCTAATGGCGGGTGTTATGCGCGTTCAAGGTTGTGTAATAGACAACCCGCCTTTGCTCGTGTATCGGTAATTTGTTGTATTACGGATAACATTTATCAAAGCATAGCGGAAAAATTTTATACGTGCGTGAAATATTTGGAAAAAGTTGCTTTTTGTGTAATTATTAAGATACACAGCGTCAATAATAGAAAAAAATTGAAAACGACTTTTTACACGTATCTTCTTTTCAATATTCTTTTGAAAGTTAATTGCCAGATAAATCGCAGTTGAAAAATTTCGCATCTGTACAGGATATTTCACGTGTAATAATTAGATTGTTCGCATTTGTTTCAATGCACGTTTTGCGGGGGCTGATATCGCTTTAATTTTCAGTGGGAAGTTGATGCAGTTTTCATCGAATCGCTGGTTTCTACAATTCACGTGGCAGTAAAAGAGAAATTAAATTTGGTCTCAACGGCCGGATCGTTATGTGTGCACGACGGCGACGTATTTTTCACGTTATTCACGTATGATTACAGTGAATCCTTCATGTTGATTACTTTATTTATTCACACCCAGACAGAAAAAAGTTTAGAATGATTGAAATGTGCGAAATTAAAGGGAAGTAATTGCGTCGTGTGTGTGAATGATGGATACTGCGGAGAATTTTCTCTGACGATTGAACGGTTCGAAAAGTCGAACTTTAGACTGAAATTGTTCGATTCGAATAAAAAAAGAAACGCGGAAAAGACTTCTTTTAAATTAAAAATCTCTCATTAAATCGATACAAGGCCCGCGGAATGACAAATAAATTGTTTCGAATTTTTGTAGAAAACAATTGAAAGAGGATTTTCACAAGTGGAATACTGTAGGAGGAATAAAACGTGAACCGTGAACAGGATGCGAAATTTAATTGTATCCGCGCTCGATGTCGGCGCGACGATATTAGATAAACTACAACACTTGCATTCTAAAATTCAATTCGACATGCTTTACACGTCGCTGCGCGTCATCAAATCAAGTTATGTGCAAATAGATGCATCTTACCGATCTGTCGAAACGGATCTTTTATTCGGCGAAATGTCTTTGCATTCGATTACGCGCAATCGACTTCAAAGACGACGTCTATTTCAACGCATTGTATCTCGGACTCAGAGAAACGCAACTTTGTTATTGTGGCAGATAAGATAGCGGATCGTAAATCGCCATTATTTCTTGGAGGTAATCGCGTTAATTGATCATTAATTTTCTCTTATATTGCAACGCAAAGGTATAAAATACAGCAAAAAAACTGCGCGTGTAGATGTGCGTAATTAGAAAGAGTAATAATTTTTTATTCGCGATAAGAAAATTTAAGATTTTTTTAAATAATGTGTTTAACAAGTAAACACGTTTTAGTAAATGCTTATCAATACTATATAATAAACGCGAATATTATATAATGCGTATTGTTACAAAAACATTTTGTCAATCGAGCATCGTCTTGACAAAACAATAATACAATAGAAGTGTTTTTGACCTCAGTAGTCTGCGACATTATTGTCTGTCCAAAAATGTATGTGCATAATAAATAAAAGATACAAAAAACCGTCGTCTAGTGTTCCAGACGGATCGTTATCGAGAAGTCTCTTGTAGGTGTCACGTGAAATTGTCAATCAACTATTAGGTTTACTAACATACATAGGAAATTCGAATACGTACGATCAAATTACAATAATGTAGATTCCATGTATTGTCTCTGAAACTAAAATAAATTCAGTCGTGTCATATATAGCACAACACGTATTGTATTTAAAAACTACAAATGTTTATATTCTTTTTTTAGAGAAACTAAAGAAAACTTAAAATATAAAGTGTGTGATACTCTAAGGAACAAAATATAAAGTGTGTGATACTCTAAAAACTTACCTTTTTAAAAAAAGGTAAAAACAGGCGCCAAGTACACGCACAACANCGAACGAAGGTCTAGCTCGCACGTTTTTAGTTAAGACAAGGCAGTTCTCGTTCGCAGCTCAGACGAGCAACACCTCTCACATATTAACCAATAAAGCACCTCACAGAAAGTATCCTGCATATTTCTTTTATCTTATTACGTGGCTATCCGGCACGTAACATCGCGCAAGAATAACTGACCTAATGAGTTCTCATTTCGAGCTTGCACATTCGATCGATACGCACACAGAGATGCTGGCTGTGATCTGTTTGTCTGAGGAAGTGACACAATATGAAATAACACGTAAATATGTGCGCGCTGCGCAAAATAACTTCGGGCGCTTTTTGTTTACCTACATACATAGAAAACATATTGTCGAAAACCAAGCAAATAGTCGCGAAAAGCTTTCTGCGCACGCAGCCGATTTTTCCACATTTATTCGATCCGTGTAAAACAACCATTAACGCGTGAAACGTGAACAAAATCGGACGCCTCTCTATATTTGACCCGAGTTAATGTTGTTTTATAACAATCGAGTATGGAAGAACATGTGTGTGCATATTTAACACGAATTCGCTTGACGAAGTCACGAAAATTCGAGAATAGAACTGGAAATTTCGCAGTTACGTGTCGCACGTCGAAATTTCATTTCATTGAAATATGTGAATAGCACATATATCTAAGGCATTGTTACATAAAACTGACACAAATGACAATTTCGCATACTGCGTTACACAGAAAAGTCTTACATATACATGCTTCCTTGACACTTAATGTTAATTGTGCGGCATTTGTAGTGACGTTGAATAATTCAACGTAAACTTGAGAATTTATTGATATTCTCAACGGAAGACGGAAATTTCAGCGGTGGTTTTGCGAAATCTGCAACACTGAATAAAACACTCATATATAGGTAAATCCTTTAGCAAATCTTCACTTTCTGACACTTTTTCTAACGATGATGTCCTATTGAAATGTATATATTAATTTTATCGGAAAATTTATTTTGTTATCCGTCGAAATCATTTACAGTCAATTGACGACTCTGCAATTCTTTGCAACTATCCTTGTATTATAAACAGTATTTATAGACAACATCTGTAAGTAACAAGTAAAATATATAGTACAGTTTTTTAAACATTATATTGAAAATAGTTTTTAAAATATTTTAAATATTGTAAGATTATATTAAAATTATTCCAAATACTTTGTACATTGTCTTAATTTAATGTACATGAAAATTGTAATAGTAACAGTTTATTGTTTCACCCAAATCAATGTCACCCGTTTAATTATGTACACGCTTTTATCGTGTCATAGTGACATGCATCATGATGAGGCAGTAAAGCGCATTTTCAAGAGTAATTGTGCGATCATTACGTACCACGGTTGTACTAACGCGATAAATATTCACATTCTGCTGAATTGTTTAAGCGTATTTACATTTAAAATTAAAGTAATTTAAAAACGTCGATTATAATGGCTATTTTTTTATCGCGTAAATTGTATATCAATAAATAAATACAACTGCGTAAAAACAACTGTCTCATTGCATTCTTTTTAATCTTAAAATAAATCTGTTTGTCTCAACAATCTTTCTCTTTTTCTCTTCCTCTCTCTCTCTCTCTTTTTCTTTATTTATCAATATATGTAACTGCATTTACAGAATACATAAATAGATCAGAGATAAGCTGTTTAAGTCACAAACAAAAACGAGATCTTACGTAACACACTCACCTAGCATCTTCAACACCCTCCTGGACGATCTTCCCGGCTGGTGTCTGCAATTCTTCATCGATTCGTTTCTGCCCGGCACGGGCTTCATCATGTTTGATTTTCTGAGCTTAAGGCCAATCAGCACGTAGAGGAACGTGATCAGGCACATCGGTATCACGAAGAATAGGAATGTGGACAGCTCGAAGGAGTGATTGACAATGATTCTCTTCACTGTACACATCACTATGTCGGGGTGCCTGCTGTGTCTAACCACGCCGAACTGCAGTGCCTGCGGCAACGCAAATCCCAGTGCCACCAGCCAGATGACGAGGATCAACTTAATCGCGCGCGACAAGTTGGACAGGGTCTGCGAGAGGAACGGATGGCAGATCGCGACGTATCTCTCGACGGTGAACGCGGCTATTGTGAGGACCGACGCGTTCGTCGACGTCTCCGACGCGAGGCCGCGCAACACGCAGAAGCCCTCGCCGAAGATGTACGGATACTTGCACCAGACCATGTACATCTCAGCCGGCAGGCCTGACACCAGCAGCAACAGGTCGGACACCGCTAGGCTGAAGAGATAATAGTTGGTGGCTGTGTGCATGGACTTGTTGCGTGCGATCACGATACACGTGCTGACGTTGCCGACAATGCCCGTGATAAAAACCGACGCGTAAATTATCGTCACCGGTATCACCACGTAGAGCGAGTCGCGGTACGAGCCGGGCGACAACTCGATCTCGTCCGCATAGGTGTTGTTGAAGTGCTCGAATCCGGAGGATGACGAGATGTCATTGTAGAGGATGTCGGAGTAGGCTGTGCTGTTCGACGACAGGATCGACGCTACGGTGGATGTCATTGCGATTTCTTTCGCTCACTTCGAACGATGCTCGAAAAGTAGTTCCCGATCACTCCGAAAGTTCTTTGACATTCTGTGAGAATCACGACAAACGCGGCACAGCTGGCTCTTTTCCGATAGTTTGTGGCGAAATTGGAGCGTCCTTTCTGTTTCGTTGATAGTCGATCGGAGTTAATGGAGTTTTCATTTGGTGCAAGCAGGGTTAAATTCTTTTTCTTCTTCTTTTCTTCGGTTAAGTTGTTCCAATTTCCCTTGTTTTCTTCTGTCTTCGTGGAAAAAATTGATCTTTCTCTTAAGAAAATACCCTTAAGAAAATATCAAGCGAGCGAAACTTGATTTCTCTGTTGATTAAATTCTAGAGTCAATCTCCTAAAGGTACGCGCGTCGAAGGTCACATATAAATTTGATCATTTTTCCCATCAGTTGTAGGACCTTTTCGTGCAATATAACTCGTTGTAACACTAATTTTGTTACAGACTTACACACTCAGACTCGAATTGCGTACCTATACACGTAACTCAAAACGTCCCAAAGCGTTTCTCAAAGAAACAAAAACAGACCGTCATCACACGCAGCTTTTTATCAAATTTGAGTGTCTTTTTTTGCTTTTTTAATTTTTGAAGATCTACGCAAAGCGTTTTTGGGGATCCTTGTGTGTGTCAGGCAACTGACACACGTGGTAAAAAGCCTCCACTTTGGAAAACTACTCTGGTTTCGCGGTTTGTTTTGTTTCGGTTCAGACCACGAAGAGCGATATACTGCTTGACTCGTGCACCGACACGAGCGCCGGCCGAATCACAACTGCCGTCGTCGCCACGACGCGCCAAAGGACGCCGGCAGTCCGTCCATCTGGCAGGTTCAGCGCTGGCGCGCCGATGTGTTTCTCTCTTCTCTCGAATCTCGCCAGGATTTCCCGGTTTTTTACATACTCTTTTTCTGCCGACAGCTCTCCGGATCGAAGGCAAAATCTCCGGTTTATTCCAATTTTTTTTCTTTTTTATCATCATATATACGGTCAGACTGATTTCTTCACGCGAGTTCTGCGCGCTTGTGCGATTCGAGCACGGTCATGTTTTATGACGATCTTTATTTGCAACCGAGATATCCTAACAAGTATGCTCGGTCGTCTTCACCTTTTCTCTCATAGATCAGGCGATATCTATACATTTATACAACAACCTAAAAAGGTTGCTCCCCATTTTTTCTTCTTACTTAGCGTTCCACTTTTTATCACGCATGTATCTATAATTCAGCTCGAAGAGCATGAAGATCTTAAATAGAATATGTAATGCAGCTACGTGAACTTTGAGCTTCTGATTGGATGGAAACAGAATATCGTTTTAACCGCGAAGTTTTTATCATATTCAAAGTGTGAGAAAAGTAGATGCCCTTTAAACTCACTTTTCGCATATTTTAGTCGTTGAAACAAACTTCTCGAACGACGAGAAGAGCGATCATTTGTTTGAAATCATTAATATATTTGACATTTGTCAAAATAAATTTTAAAATTAAAGTAGTACAATTTCTACGGATATTTATAGCAATTTCTTCAAGAAAAGAAAAAATTACTTTGTTGCCTTAATGACTTTTTCTAGAAATTTTTTCTTCTCAAATCATTGCAAATTAGACGCAGTTAATGACGTCAATTAATTACCGACTTGCTGCATTTTTTCTCGTTTTAATTTGCATCTTTTCTCTTTTGCAGGTTCATTAAATGTCGCAACATTTAATCTGACTTAATGTTGTTATTTGTCAAATATGTCTCTATGTCTCTTTGTCTATTTACATTTTTCAATATAAAATATTTAATTAAACAAGACAGAATGCAGTCATTATATTTTCAAAATAATTAAAGCTTGAAACTAATCTCAAGATTTACTCGCAACCACAAAGAAAGAGAAGATTTAATCATACCACTAAAAACTTGTTGAGAAATACTCTACGTGCAATTATCTAATGGTCAAGAAAGCAACTAGGAAGTGTTCCATTTATCGCGTGCCACTTCCGTCCAGGTGCTTCATTGTGTAAAAAACCCGCATACATAAGTCGTGACGATGGCAAATTCAAATCGCGCGTAAAAAACAAGCGAACTATAATGCGCAGCGCGTTTGTTTCACGCGCGTGCAAAACTGTAAATTATTTATTTTATTTTATTTTCTCAAAAAACACATTTCGCGTATAAAATTAACGCGAAAATTCTTCAAACGAACGTGAGGTCGTTGTTAAATATTGACATTATATATATATTCGGCCGTCAAATAAAATCGCGAACATAATTGAGTTATCAAACTTCATTATTACGACGTCGAGATGGATTATCATTCTCGATCTTATTCCGATAACAACGTCACGAAGTTTACGTCGACTTGTCTCGAGAACGATAACGTTATCAAAACAAAAATGTGAACAGCATCGTATTTTCCGCCGATGTTCTCACGATTCACGATGATAATGTTGAGAGTTGTACCATCGAGATCTACCATCAGCACGTAATGCAACATGACCATTTTCGTCGACTCGGATGACATTCAATTTGGCGCTTTTAAGGGATTGAATACACATTGCCGTTCCATCAAGCCATTGCGGTTTATTTCGTCTATTTTCGACGTTTCCCACTTTTATCGCTGTCGTGATTTCGCGAATAACCAATTACTTTCCTCATTTGTCAGAACAGTTTCTTGCTCTGAAACGTCGGTCGTTTACCGCGACTTTAACCTTCACGAGCCGTGCCGCGACTGTTATCCTCGTCGAAAATTGATTATCGTGTCGATGCACCTCTCAGTAGACACGACTTGTCGGACGCGAAATTAATCGCGCGCAATAGCGCGTAATGGCGCGTGACGTTTAGATTGGCAGACCTTCGAGTTGCATGTCGCTGAGTGATTATTTAGGCGAATCACAAATTTTCGCACGTTACTTTATACACAAGCTGATATCGCAGTTGTTTACATACACACGGCGTTTGTTGCGTATATCATCTCAAAAAAAACGTCGTTTCGGCTCGTCTCATTTATTATTCTTTAATATCCAATACCGCGATCTAAGATGTAAGTCGCGCAATATCCTATATAAAAAAAGTCATTTGGATCGAGAAGTGCGCGTTTTGGAGCCGAATGTATCGCATCTATTATTGCCTCTTTTCCGCGTTGCCAATTGGTTGGTTGGTTGATCGAGTCGAATCGAATCGGTAAGATCGAGAGAGTAAATAATGAAAAGCGATCTTGAGACAGTTCGTCGTATATGTAGAGAAAATTAAAAACGTAACTAAAGTCACGTGACAGGAAAGAGTAGAAAAACAACACGTGAAAATAACGTGATTGTAATTTATATTATATATAACATTAAATAATACATATTATACATATAATTTATATATTTATAATATTATACTTTATATTGTATTATATGTATTATATATATTATATACATACTACAGTAATGTCACTGACCTCCGCCGCGCTACATTGGCGGGGTCACTGACCTCGGGCGCGCGGCCTTGGCGGGGCATTGACCTCGGGCGCGCGGCCTTGACGGGGTCATTGACCTCGGCCGCGCGGCCTTGGCGGGGCATTGACCTCGGCCGCGCGGCCTTGGCGGGGCATTGATCTCGGGCGCGCGGCCTTGGTGGGGAGGGGTCGCTGATCTCGGCCGCACGATCTTAGCGAGGTCGCTGACTTTAGTCACGTGATTACGGTATATATATATATATATATATATATATGTGTGTGTATGTGTGTATTATATATGGATATAGAATATTATATATAATATATATAATATTCTCTTTTTTACTCCTTTCCTTGTGTTGTTTTTCCATTCTTCTCTTTCTTTTATTTTTCGAGTTTGATTTTTATGCGTTATTTCTGACATCTCTTATACATCATGTATATTATATTGTTTGTCTGAATCTGGTCTGAAGCTGGTATATACCAGTTGTCATTGCGGTGACAGGTTAAGTTCACTGACACTACACGGTAAAATAACAGCAATAATAGCGTGCGCGTAGCGCGCGCTTGTGTTGTGCTAGTAATAGCAAAAAGACGAACAGACGGTTTGCAAGAAAATCTGTACTCGCATATACATAATGCAAATAAGAAAAGAAAAATTATTTGTTTATGAAAAAAACGTCAGTCGCAGATATCGTCGACATCACATATTCTTTTTTTAACATATAAAAAAAGCAGTCGTTTTCCTTCGCCGAGAATCCGATTATTCGAGAAAAATCCTGAGGAACGAGGGAAACGATGATTTACGTTCAAGAATTTCTTTTGAAGCATCGAAAGCTCGACTTTTCTCTCTGATATATCTTATATACAGACAAATGCAGGTCCGATTTGGCGGCTCGCTGATGTTAATAATTTTTAATTTATATGAAAATTGTGAATATGAAATAGACGCGATATTCCAATTTGTTGCGCGAGAACACACGTTCGCGCGATATCATCCCGCGCGATAGAAAAGTATCTCGACACGATATCGTGTTCCAACGCCCCCAACACATTGCTTGGCATGTAATATTGCGAATGCTATTCGAGATCGTCCGAGAAAATGTCATTATTATTTCAAGTGCTCGATAAAACGCGCGTGTACATTGTCGAGTAATTTTCTTTGCAACGGCAAAGTACAAAGTAACTAGCGCATTAACGGACCGGCGATAAATAACAAACAAAACGTTTTACGTGCCCCTTCGATATCTATCGTTTGATACTATATGTATATTCTGTACGATATTATCGAGAGCAGTCTGAAAGCAAGAAAAAACTGTCTCGTCCGCAAACACGCGTCTTCTAATTAACTTATCGGGAACAGCGGTCGATATCTTTGCACGAACTTTCTCAATTTATTATATTTGTCTATATAACTGTCTATATAAACACGGCAATTGCAATTAGTAATGCCGCTAAACCGCGGAATGTGAAAGCTAAAGCGTCCAATTAATTGCGTAACGTACTGATTGGACTTAAACTGCAGAAACTCCGCTCGTTAACCGTTCGATAATCAGAATGTCTCGGTGGAATTCTCTTTCGCGTAGATTTCTCTCTCTCTCTCTCTCTCTCTCTTTCTCTCTCCGTCTTTCTCCCCTTTCTGCAATTGGTTACATCATTAGTCAAGAAAACATTATCTGTTTTCGTCTCATCTTTGAAGATGAAAATGTACTTTAGAGAAATACTCTACAATAGAATAGAGAAATACTCTGCGATATCCGATAATTATATCGGATCGGTGATAAAGGAAACATATAATGCAATAAGAATAATACGATAAATTTACGCCAAATGCAACCATATTTGCTACTGTAATATTGTTGCAATACAATACAACAGAATTACATCACGTAATCACAGCTGACAAACGGAATAATATTACATTACTCTATTGTTGACTAACGCGTATACAAACCTGGAACTTCAGATATCAAATATATTTCTCTCTATCGGTTCTTTTTACGAGGGATCTCCGTATAAATAAATTCGATCGCAAAAATAATTTTCAACATAATGGTTGAATATGTCTCTGCGCGCGAGAGAGGAGATGTTTTCCCTCTGAATTTCTAAAGCAAAATTCCGCGAGACATCGTGACCGATTTTACCGAATTTAAATTGAACTTTTTGAAAATTCGTAAACTTCTCTTTCAGATGATTCTCACAATATTTTCCCAACGTCTCTCAATTCTCTAAACTCTCCGTGCTTTGAAAAATGTTTCTGCGTTGTAAATATGCTTGAGTAAAGAAGCAAAATTTCGTAAACGGCGTGTTTGTAACGTAGAAATTTATTTCTATCTAAATTTATTTATAGCTTAATGGATAAAATGTTTGTACGCTTCAGTAAAAATTCTTTTGTTTTACATCAAGCTCGGAAATAATCTCACGCATCGTATCTTAACAAAACTGGTGTAACGCGACACAAATGCGAAAAAAAGATATTTGTTCAGAGAACACAGTTTGGCTTGTATGTGCATTTGTGTATATGTGTAAAGATTTTCCCATAATTTCTTATTTATACATAGCTTATTTCTACTTGTCTCGAGCAGAATTTGTCTATTTACACGGCATGTTATAAAAAAGTGCGTAATTTACACAACAAACAAATGTACATATCACACGATTAATAAGAACAATTTCAGCCACATATACACGCGAATATATATTATGCAAATTTATATTTTACGTATAAATTTACATAATTCTTTTTGTAAATTTCCCGGCTTGTGATTAACATTTGTTTACAATAAGGGATCGACTCAGTCGTCAGAAATTAAGCGTAATGATTTTCTTATCGTCTAAGAAAGGCACGCGAGAGAAACATCAAGCAATTATCCATAGTAACGTCTACGGATATTCAGTGCAGGAACTACCACCTGTAAAAAGAAAAGCAAACACAGTAAGTTCAGTACGTTTTCGCAGTTACAACGGTTGTCGAATGATTGAATTTTACGATAATGCACCGAGTATATATTCCAAGTGCTTCGCAAATGTACGCGCGAGATTAGAACTCACTTGGAAACTATTGGAAACGCCGTAGTAAGGATACACGCCACCGAGGATGTAGCGATAATATCCGTTATGTCTGAGACGATATGTGCCCGGCAACACATCCTGCGGAACCTGCCACGTGACGGTCACCTCACTCGATCCTAGTACCACAGACGTTCTCGTCCATTCAAATCTAAAAGTATAACAAAAGTACAAAAACGTCTGTACTAAATATATATTTTTTTCTTTCTTTTGTTCAACAGTTTTTGGAATTATTCTTGTCAAGTGTCAAAATAATTTTGCGATAACGTGGCGCGTGTACGTACTTGGTGTTCCAATCGGCGTCCGTCGCTACTGACACCCAAACCTCATCGTCCTCCAATCGCTCCACGCTTAGGAACGTATTATCCGTCATCAAGTTGTTACGTGGATGACCGGAAACCTGCGCGATACACACACCATATAATTATTCACAATTGCGATATTAATTAATTTTCTTTCACTCCAAATTTATCGGATCGTCAATTGCGATCAACCGCAATGATTACTATGTTGTTTGTATCGCGAAGCTAAATGACATCAGAATCAACTTTCCTCTGAGAGAGTTTTTCCGAGAGATCAATACGAGAGCCAAGGCTGGGAAAGTTGCGAAATGACCTCGCGGTGTACAGGCAAAATGCGATTCTCGCCGTAAGTCACGGACTATGATTGATTCGTGTCTCGTATACTTTTTCACAGTGCATCGCGTTTCCTTCCGTCGCCGGAAATTATCACCAGAAAGCAATTTACTCGGGGTTACTTAATCCGCTCGCAAAAGGCAAACCTATTTTTCGAGCGTTGCGCGAGCGCGCGGGAAAACGTCATCGCGCGCCACTTTTTATCGCGCGAACTCGATCGCGATAAAACAAAAAAAAAAAAAAACCGTGAATTCGAAACCACGATTGATATCGAACGACGATTTCCGCCGCTGAAAGATCGACGCGCGACTACTAACTGTCGCTCTGTATCGATATTCATCGACACAGACGTGAAAATTAGAGAATTTGTCGGCTCACGAGCGCAAGTGACATGGCAAAATCGATGATGACACACGTATCAAAATTAATTAGCATATAATTAGATCGACTTTTCGTCGATGTTCACAGTTTATTGATAACATAACGTGTAATTAACGAAATTGATATACTCTATCATAATTTTCATTATTCATACAACTAATAATTAATCGAGTAATTACACGTCCCCGCGAGAAATTTGAGATTAATTATTGGTAGTCGAAATTATATGTCCATTTGCTTTGTTGTTTATTCGTATCGTGAGTTCTTCGTGGCCTTGGAGAGGCTATAAGGAATAAAGAGGGTGTGACGGATGAGGGGAATGGAGAAATGAACTTATTCTCTTTTGTTCGATTTTTTGGCGGAATGTTTCCCCATCATGCCTGTAATAAACAGAACAATTTCTGTCTTTCCGCTCGGAAATTTCCACTATGGAAAATACGTATGTTCGTACGTGTCGTGCGTTTCGATAAAACACTCATAACGTTTAGCAAAAATAAACGTAATAATTCAAAGATAACACAGTCGAACTAAAAATATTAGTCGTGATAATTGTTTAATAACATAATGCGCAATATGCGATACGAAGAAATTCGATAATCATCACGTTGTATCCACAATTTAGTTTGTAGTATTATTGCGAACGCGCGCGAGTTTTCCTATGATTTCTGCGCGCGCGCATTTATTAATCATATAATCAACGTTCATCAAACGATTTGTAATGCACAGCGTAACATTAAGTTCATTATTACGTTGTTTATAGACACACAGTCAGTCCGCACGGTTCGCATAGGAATCGGCCGATTTCGCATCGTCGATTAGCGTCGTCGTCCTCGATGGCTCGCGAGGCAACCTACATCGTCGCATTTTCAAAATGGAATTGCGGTTTAATCTGTGTTTGAATTCAATTACGTTAGTATTTCGAAATTCCATCTCGTATACTGCTGTTAAATATTATAATCTGTTGCCTTCACATATTCGTGATCAAAATTCTCTCTGCTCATTTCGCTCAACGGCGATTTTTATTAAGACACACTTATAACTTTTGTTTCAGGCATATTGTTTCTTTCTTTTTTTCTCATCTGTTCATTAATTACTGTTAGTCTACTTTATTTTGTCTATTGTTCTGATCAGGCATTATATCAGCAATATTTGCCGTTGCCTCGCCATTCGAACCATGTTTACGCTTACGTATATAAATTACTGTAATATTCTTTGCTAATATACATGTTCAATAAAGTTGTTATTATTATTATTATTATTATTTCGTGTAACATCGATATGTACGCACGGCGAATTTAGCGCAACGTTTGTCGACGGTTGTTGCGACGGTTTTAAAGCGATTTACTGAAATCTTACCGTTGTTGTAAAGTAACGATGCAAAAAAAAAAAAAAAAAAATAAAAAGAGAGACAAACTTACAAAAGTCGCCGTGACCGTGTCATCGGGTGATACGACCTTCTGAACTGGCTGTTGTGTCACGTCGCCGAAGTTGAAGCCCCATTTCGGGGTGTCATACAACACGGGAGGAACAAGAGTAATCAATCTACTCTGCAGAAGCTCCGGAGGCGACGGTCCCGGCGAAAGCGTCCGCTTCTGTAATATACGTAAGACAGCAAGAAAATAGCGTGTTTTGTTGGGTATAAATCTTATAGTGCAGGCGCGGAAAAGAAAAAGTTTTACCATTATATGTATAGCGGCAAGGAAAACTTGGCAAGGAAAATTTTTTTTGTCTCGCCAAAAAACGTTTTATTGGCACAAAATTCAAACAAGATGAATCTTGCTCGCTGGCCATAGAGCAATGTTCCTGCTATTCCAGCAAAACGTTATTTTTTTCGCGCGACAATTCGATGCAAACTTTTACGAGAAATCCCATTCTGCGGAATGCGACACGAAGAGAACTTGCAGCGATCGCACACAATGGCATAAACAATTATTTAAAAAAAATGTGTATGATTAAACAAATTTAAAAAAAACTTAAATAACTGTTTTTTAAAAATAATAAAATAACTTTCGAAATCGCGTCATTGAGTTTTTAAAATATTAACGAAGAAAAAGCACCTCGTAGAGATACACTTAAAAATGCACTTTTCATGTTGCGTATAATTTCGCTATTTACTCACTTGAACGGCTGCCTGTGCCAGCTCTTGATATTGCTTCAAATAGATTGTAAGCGTATGCGGCCCGTATATTGTCGATGCACCTTCGTACCTCTGAATCTGAAAGTTAATAATTCAGCGACTATTATATGCATTATGCATTTCATGACGAAATGAGCGCGCGATACGGAATGAGAAACGCGCCGCGTTCTCGGACCTGATTTTATACTTCTAACAATTTTACTTCGCAGTTTTATTTCGCCAAAAGCAAAATGCTTGCGCTACGCAAAATAGAAAATTTCGCGGGACGCGCGTGTTCCACGTGGAAGCTTCCCAAGTAGTCTCGATTCTTTCGAGCGAGCAAGTGCATACATTTGGCAATAACAATGAACACTCTTTACTTGATACTCCTCGGGCGTGGTTATGTAATCGCTGTACGTATTGCAAAGCCCCGCGACTATTACGAACGTTTCGTCGTCGAACGCATCGTTCACGACGGTTTTGATGGCCTCTCGCAATCTTCTTCCGGACATTGTCGTGAATTCGCCGGGCACGCCGGCGATGAACACGCTGCCGATCATGGCGACTTGAGTCGAGATGATTCTCGGCTGCCACTGATACGGCAGTCTCATCTGAAACAAGCGGAAAAACGTAACTCTCGGTGATTAAGCGGCCGACGCGATATCGCGCGCGTACGACTCGCGCTATTTTACAGACGCGTTTTTTTAATTGCACAGCAGTAAATCGCGCGCGTAACCGCTAAGTGACGCTTAGCAGTTTTTTTCCATACAAATCGCAAATCGTTACCTTATCGGAACGCGATAATTCACGTTCCCCTGAATTTTATTGTCAGTACTTCTTCGTACAGAAGAGTATCTGTGAGAAAAATCTCTGACGTCTACGCAATCATCGCATCTCGCGCTAATCGTACATCTAATTGCACACTAATGGCAATAATAATTACACACTGGTGATAGATTTGAGATCACAATGTGGGCTGTGCGGAGAAAAAAACAATCCGCAGAAAAAAAGGTAAAAAAAAAAAAAAAGATAAACTCACTCGTCCGGTGGCCAGTAAAATAGGCTTTGCGGCGTGACAGCGAATGTCGTTCTCCGTCGGGGCGGCCAGAAAATTTCGCACGGCGTTCCAAAATGGATTTGGCGTCGTTGTTCCCTGCTCGAAGGCGAAAGAACCGGGTCCGTCTATGGTGCCAGCTGCGAAGCTGTAGCCCATGGCCGGTACGCAGCCGCGCACCTGTCAAAAAAGTAACGTTCTGAGTAAATCCTGACGACAATTTTCTTCCTGAGGCTACCGAGTAACAACTGATATTTACCTCTTCCATCTTTTTCGTCGTCTCGTTATAAAATTCCGCAGACTGTTCTGGCATATTGACATACCGATGAATCACTCGCACCGGTCCGACCACTTCCGCCGCTTTGCCTTTTTCCCACAATCGCTGCGGAAATTTGAAAAAAAAAAACCTATCAAATTGACAAGAACAATTGTACGCGTGTATAAAAAAGAAAAAAAAATTCTCATTTGATGTATCAGGAATTCGCAAGAATAAAAGATTTTCTCTCCTTCGTCTCGCAGTGCATTTCTACGATCATGCGGAAAAACGCGCGATATCTGATTATGATTGATCACAACGAGAATTTATTGCGCGTAAAACAGATAAGACAAATACGCGTATTGATTATCAAAGTTGTCAGTGATAGCGGTCTTTGATTTCCTTGCGCGGGAAAATCGGTTACATGCGGAAATATGCGAAGGTTTCACGTACCGTATGAATCAATAAGCGCGGATTGATAGATCTGAAAGTAATGAGAAGTGTTGATTCGATATCTTGCGGTTTGCCATTGCCGCGAGATTAATCCAATGTAATCGATGAATTTTGATTATTTATGTAGAAAAAATGCGAAAGCAGAACATTGCGTTACGCAGAAATTCTCTGTTTCTCTATTTGTACACGTTTAAATGTCTTTCACATGATCGCACATGTATGCTTTTGCGATCTATACAGACAGATGTTCGCTTTGCACGAAACAAACGAGAGAGAGTTTAAGGAATTAATTAATTGAATTTCCTATTTTATAAACAAACAAAGAGCTGCACTAATTAATTAGCTCATCGTACACCTAACTGCATCTTGCACTTTGCTTGCCTTGACTGAAACACAAAAACCGTTTTAAAATTGGATATTTAATAATATACGGTATTTAATAGCTATTACGCATTAATAGAAATTCCCTGTAGATAATTTCGTACAAATTCACAGCAAAATGAACAAGAAAGAAAATATCACGCGCGCGCGCATACATACGTATATATATCTCGCACTCCTCTTTGATTAAATTATTAGATAAATACAAAATATTGTACCATAGGAAACACGAAAGCAGCTTTAACGCTATATATAAGCATTATCGTAGCTACTATACTAATTATAATTATCTAGGTGCCAGATATTATGAAGATAGAGCACGTCTTGTTTAATCCGATTCTACTCGCTTAAACTTTTTCATGAAACACAACGGCAACATAGTGTGACGCATCAGATCCTCTCTTCTCTTTCTCTCTCTCTTTCTTTAATATTAAAAATCTATAGTATACATGTAACTTGAACTATATGGATTTTCAATACATACGATGAATAACGTGGTCTTTAATAGCGCGCGTCTGTCGTCTACTGAAAACAAAAGATTCAAAAGAATACGAAATATAGGCACACGACGAACGGCGGAAGTGCAGTTTCAAAAAGAATTTAAAAAAAAAAAACTCGACTCGCATTTTCATGAGATGTCGTAGGATATATCGTGGAATGCACGCGAGCGAGCGCGGCACGCACGCGTGAGGCGTCTTTCGTGAGGAGCGTCTTCTCGCCCAGTGGAAACTGTTTCCCTCTCGCCTTTATGATGCTAATCTCTCTTCACGAAACCGGCGAAGCCTCCCGGTCATGCCCCCGTCATGCTTAAGGAGCATGCGAATATATGGTAATTATCGCTGCAGAGCTTCTGTATTACGGGGCTTTCTGCGCGCGAACAGCGAAAGCTACTGAAACACGCCTCTCTGTCCATTTCTGGAACACGCCGGACCTCGCCGCAGTTTGCGAATACGTGAATGTACGCTTGAATGTGCTTTACTTGCGCGTCCTGATTGCTCGCTTTTGCCTTTTGTGATGTTGGTAATTCGTTCTCGCAACCGAGCCGCGCCGTGATCCAGATTTTCTTATTGTATACGGACGTAATCGCGAGAATTTTCAGCTCTTTTTCACGATCCTGCGCGTTGTTTAATATTTACCACTGGGAACTACGTTTAATTTGTTCTTTTGGCTCGAATGTTTCCCCATCGTGAGCGATTCACTCGCAGATGAACGCGTGGGTTTTCACTTTTCTTACGCGTACCGTTAAAAAGTTAAATAAATGGACACGTATAAAAGCAAAATTAAACATTTGCTTTGTTCGGACGAAGTACACAGGTAAAAATAAATAAAATCCAAAGAGTCCAATAAATTTAATAAATAAATTTAATAAATTATCCAATAAATTTGTTCCACTCGGATTTGTCGATAGAAAATTCTGCTCTCGTTTGTCCAAGCAGCGCAATTGTTTTCACTTTTTCTTAGTTTGTTCCGTGTAGCGGAACGTGTAGAATCCTCGGAAGTCCACGCACAAAATCGTGAATAATCATTTTGTGCGAACATTTGTATTCGGCGACTCATCGCGGATGTGTAATATTCTGACAGACGTCTTTATTACGGCCGCGTTTGATGCGAGGGAAAGTAAATAGCGAAAGAGAGATGTGTCGTTACGCGTGCGAGGAGAGATATTTCGGTCGCGCGCGAGAAGGAAAATCAACGACGAATGAATAGACTCACAAATACGACGCAGTAACAAGACGACACGTGTATGAATTTTTTGTGCTTGCAAGTATCATTTTTTTTTATTTTATCTCTTCGTAATGCGACGTCACGAGCGACAGATTAATGTGGTACAATAGTGCTCGAAGAGCGCTATGGTGGAACTCGACGTTTCGTCCGCAAACGAGCGGGAGACTACTATATTGTACCATTAGATATAGCTGCGACATACCGTACCTAACCGGTCGGCTAAATCCTAATAACATCTAATTAATTTTAATGACGTGCAAACGACCGTGACGCCGATTTCACGAACCCGATAGCAAACTCGGTGAATTTCGGTGAGATTAGAGATAAGTCGAACAATCAATCACTCCGCGCCGTAACACCCGAACTCGTCCGTTTTACTCACAATCAGTTACACGCAGATTGTCGGTCATTATTTTTTTCGATTTCCTCGACGCGGGTGAAATTATCGATTAACTCTGCGGGATTCGGTACGTTTCCGCACGTAGTAGGCGATTGATTTTGCGCGCCAATCGACGATAACAAAAAAACGCGGTCTGTGGAAACTTTTCGTACCGGAAGATTTAATTAATCCCAATTGAAAAAAGTATCTTTCTTCTCATTAACATGAATCCGTATCCGGTGGTTTGAAGCATATGGTTATTTCTGTTATTTCGATCGTGGTGCGATAATATGGAACGACCGAAGTTTCGTTTTGAAAGCAAAACAAATTGTATAATAATAACAAGGAGGCAATCAAGAAATCGCGTCATGAGAGGCGCGTGTAATATATTGCGTATGTTTGGATTATATATATTGTCAGCTTAAGAGACGAGAATAAAGTAAATAAGAGTCGACGACGCGAATGTAACATCATTTTCAGAGAATATACATTTACGCGAATTACGTAAAAATGTTTTACTCCACTTATTATATCTACTTAATCTAAAATTATTCGCATTATTACGTTACGCACTGATTGACTCAGCAATAAGATTGAGAGCGAGCAAACAATTAGATGATACGACGAAACTTCCTCTTTGCCAACCTCGTGAAAGCCTAATTGCGGTATTTTCTCGCTGCCGCCCAAGTCTTGCTTTAATCAACATTCGGATTTGCTTTGCTAAAGAAAATTCCTGAATCTTGAGATCTGACACGTAATTAGATTGATGTTCGTAAAAACCGAATACAATTTTGACGTGTTTGTGGTAATTTGTTTTATGGATAAGTAATTTCGTAAGAGTCCGTGTTTGCGTGCATTGACCGTGTCGTTACGCGCAGATCCAAACATAAGACTCACCCCGAGCGAGACCTTTGAATACATCTTATCGTGGCGCGGAATCGATATCACGTTATTAATGACGTTATAAAGATAGGTATTGTTTTGTCGAACAACACCTCAATCGCGCATCATCGTGTGGGCGGTTCACATCAGTACACATTTGCAGGCACTACGCCGGTAAGTGCACTACGTGCGAGTTATAAGAATAAAAAGGCGCGTTAATCGGATGCCGCTTCAGAGAGCGCGTTCGCAAATAGATGCGTGGCGCCACGCAATTAAAGTTACATTGTCAAGCTCGTGTAACGAGTTTTCTTTTAGGAAAATCTCTCTCGACGAGCTAACACGGGAGAAAGATCACACAAACTCTCGCACTCTCGGGTAACTCGATCACATGGGAGACAACTGCGCGACGTTGTTCACTTAAATCGCCATCAATCACGCGAATAAGTAGCTGGTTCATTATTGCGTTCGAGGCTCTTAGTCCCGCTCTGTCAAGAACGCATAACACCAGGGGTGTAAACAAACCGGAGATAACAAAAAGTAATTGAACGCTTTGAGAAACGGAGAGATGGGAACTTAAAGCGGCTTGAAATAACACGCTATTTTTTCTTATCGTTGCGGAAACCTCATCGTAATACCTAACGCGTTAGAGGAAATGAACGCAGCAAAAACACTGTGCGAAACGGTGCGATTTGATCATTTACAGTTCTACGATCAAATGTATATGATAAATGTTCTAACTAAAATCGCGGTCTCAAACTCTGGAGATCAAAGAACAATTTTTCATTCATCGCTCTCGGGAGAGTTTAACTTTTATACTTTCGCGGAAAATTGTAAACCGTAGAACGTGCTGTGAAACATTCTTTTGCTCTAATGACCTCGGGCGGCGTGATACACACAAATGCATTTGCGCAAATATTTTTCGGGGAGAAGCACCTAGGTACGTGTTTTGCAAAACATCGTGCGGCTTTCGCGTTGTAACGTTTCATAAAAAAAAAAAAAAGAAAAACACATACACACACACACACACAGATAACGAGAAGTTTTTCACGCAGGCAATAAAAAGAAAAAAAAACAGTTTCTCTCGGAGAAAAAGAAGAGGCGATTAAATTACGAGGCGAGGGAACAGGCGCGCCGATATAGACTTCTGATATCGAAGTGTGCGATCGCGTATCCGATATACTTAATGCCTTTTCGTAGTAAACGTCGGAATTATTGCGAAATATAATTACAAAGAAAGTGGAATCACACGAGATGACATTAATCATGGAGAACATTCGGGCGAGATGGAAATCTTTCTCGTTTTTTTTGAGCTTGAGCCCTCGAGGTGAATCGTTATATCAGTCCGACAAAGATAATGGCGGAGGCTATTTGTTATCTACTTTTTGCTTGAGGTCGCAATCTAGACGCGCGCTTGGCTTCAAAACTTTTAATTTAGTTTTCCGCTCGATTAGTACGAGATCCGGAGACCGCGGCTTACAGAACTAGACTAGGATTTTCGCGCGAAGAAGACAGACAACTTCGTACAGAAGTCGCGCATCGCTTTGTAACACGCTCCACATCGGAAACGTAGAATAGCATATTATACGAAACAAATCGCAAACAGTTCGCTTAACGACGACGACGACGCAACGCGAACACGAAGAAACGCAATCTCGAATCGAAGCAAATCGGAAGAGAAAGGGGAATAGTGTAAGAAATTTATTGCGTCTTGTACTGCGATAGACAGAAGATGACAAAGTGTAATCGTCATCGCTTGTTGTACAAGAAATGTTTCTTTGGACTCGCTCCTGAATCAATGCATCTATTTTGCTGATAATACACGCAGCTGACTTTAATTCGCTTAATTGAAATGCAATGGCCTCTCCGAATCTCCCGCATATTGAATTTCCTGCGTATATAATCTACGTCTCGTATGACGATTACCGGTCGCGTTTTCTAATTACTTTCCTCGTCCACGGATCCCGCATATTCAAATATCGTTTATAATAAAGTTTGATTAAAGCAAGGGGGACCTACACAAGCGCGCGTTTAACATTACATTGTACACAGAAACTTATAACGCGCTGGAGAAATGTCAAATTAGCGGTACATATGTTTGTTGTGACCGCCGGCAAATTAAATCCGTCAATTCCACACACACATACGCACACACGAACACATTTGCACAAAACCAGTTGATATTGTACACAGAAATGATAAATCTCACAACAAACGGAGAGCCCGCGAGGCTTAACGTTTGCGTGCGCGAGACATGTGAGTTAGAATTGACACGTGATAGCTAACTACAAATACATTATCTAATAAATTAAACGATAAAAGCTAGATAATGAATAAAAAAAAAGGAAGAGATGTTTTGATTGATTGCGGTTTTTTATTAGAACGAGAATTCACTTCTATATTGATTGCGTTATAATTTGTGTTTGTTGAAAAACTGTGCACAAGATAAGAAATAAAAGTACTCTTAAAAAAGTACTCGTAAAACAAACTAAAATTAGAATAACAAATAAAAGAAAGGGAAGCATTTAATTTGCATATTGATGTCGGATATTCTAGTGTCACAGAGATTTGTGTACGATATAAAGATTAGATTATTCGACGATCTGTAATTGACGCCCGCGACAATCGTACAAACGTTAATAAACCGATGGCAGCATTAATATCTACGTTAATCAATATCAAACGTTGACGTTCAATGATCTATAGCAAATGTTTACGATATTAATTAGAATCGTGAACGCGCAGCAGGCAACCAATACGCGAGGACAATTAATTTAGAGCGTAAATGAACGTAGATGACAGGTATCCTTGACTTGTTACGAAACGCTGACTGAGAAAGTTTTTTTTTTTTATATTATAAAAATAAAGCAATGTTTCTGAAAATATTTTTAAGTTTTTACAAAAAAAAAAAAAAAAAAAACAAGAATTCTTATTCAAACACTTTTTACGCTGTAACTTTGAATCATTTTTATATAAAACAAATTTTTATATAAATTTTTATATAAAATAGAAACCATCGTTTTTCTATAAATTATTTTTATAGAAAATATATGCAGCAACTGCGTCGGTCTCTCTGCAACAGCAAACTGTTTTTGCTCTCTGTATTGTATGTTAAGTTCTGGTAAGAACAGAAACGACGCAACATACGCGCAAGACATTTTTTCGGCGAAGGTGATAAAATTTCGTAAGTGCGTACCGCGCGAAACACTTCCCATGCAAATAAAGCAATTAGACGTACAATACGAGCAGGTAGATATATCTTCAGCGCAATAGCAAGCAATTAACGAAACTTACGAGCACTACCCACGAGCGTGGCCTGAAATTCCGTTCTACATTCGTTTTTTTTTTTTTTTTTTATTATAGGTATGCGAATTTAACTAGACATATTGTACGTATTTAACTATTAAAGAAAACGAGTCTTTATTAAGCGGATAGTGGTGTGCTTGTAAAGCAGCGATGTTATCACTGTTACACACATATTTCACGTAATTTTTCATTATCATAATAAACCAAAAGCAAAACTTACGCATCAAAAATTGTCTGGAACGTTGCGTCAATACAAGTGCGAATAGTGGCCGCAATTTTATTAATTAAAAAACGTTGCGTAGATGCGTTTGATGTAATGAACTGGGAGAAGGCACGCGTTCGCGTTCGCACGCGCAACATGTACATTATCGTTTTCTTTCTTCCTTATTCATTTTTGTTTCGACGATTCTCGAAAGTGAGTGAGCGGGGGGAGACATTGAGGGATCCTGTCACTTTTCAAATTAGCTGCCGCCGACGGAATTTCTACGCAATTTCCAGAACTCCATGGCGAGATGGCCATCGCGAGATTATTCGAATAATAATCGCTTATGTATAATGGAACCAGCCAGCACAAAGCGAAGTCGGAAGCGGAGTCGTCCTTGCACGGACGCGTAAAAAAAAAAAAAAATCGCGACATTCCGCAATTCGCAACGAGACGCTAGGCGTGGCTACGCGCGTTCTTGGAAGATCGCGGAACGAGCTCGCGCGAGCTTCTTCAAGGCGGCAAGCCGAGACAACCTCGTTTCGGCCGCGCTTTCCCACCTGCGTCATTACCACTGCGGCTTCGCTCTTTTGCCTTCGGTGTAACGTCGAGATAAAGTCGGCAACGACTGTGTACGGACTATCATCCGGCCTACCTTGGAAACGGCTTCTCATCGAGACGAATCGCATGAAGCAGATCTAATCGCAATACAGGCGCAATCAACGCCCACGCATCTCGCCGCATTGATCATTATTAGGAATCACCGAGTCCGACCGGTGGTCTAGGTGTGAGACAATTATATTTCGCGCGATAGCACACTAAAAACTTTTCTCTTAACTTCAGATCTCTTTGAACAGAAATATCTAGAAATTATACATATCGAATTAAACAGTGAGATTTAATTAGTTATTCAAATTCAAAAAATAAAAAAAACTTTTCTAGTTTTACGTGTAAAGTGTCTTTTTTTTATAAAATTTTTTAATAAAATTACTTTCAATTCGCGACTAATAAATATTTCGTCAAGACAAAACGTAACTCGCTGTTGATCAGAAATGTTACGTATATAATTCGTCGATTCTTCGTTCTCTGACGTACACAACATGCACAGCCGAGACTTTCAGCCACGGAAGCGGAGTCTGTCTCCGTCTAGATGTGAGATAAGCCACATAATGAGGCTGAGATGCTGCGCGATTGCGGAGCCCTGTTTTGAGACGTGGGAACAAGAACGTGTAAACACGTGGATCGTAGTGACTCGTTCTATTTTTTTTTTTTTTTATCCTTCTCTCTCTCTCTCTCTATTGCTCCCATAGCCCCGAGTCACCTCAGCGTCGTCGTCTTACTCACGACGGTGACTCTACCGCGCCGCTAATCGACCCTTGCACAAGCGGTAATATCAGGGCGTGTGGAGTTGTTCCGGCGTGGGATAAAATTGCCCTGCGGCGCAATTAAAACCGCGACGCGCGACGCGGTCATTCTCGACGAGAGATTACCAACCTAAATGACGTCTAATGTATTTTCGATACACGTCGCGATTAATAAATTAATAAATAATAACAACGTTTGCACAATAACGCGACCGGGGAATTACACAGCGTTTTTCCGAATTAGCATTGTCATTTTTATCTCTCTTTTTTTTCTATCTCTTTTTTTTGGATTATCTCAGTTCTGTAAATTCATATCGGGGTGTCTCTTCTTTATTCGCGTTATTACACGAAGTGATCGCGATTATCGCGATCGTGTTACGATTATAACGTCCGATTCGGGAATTGGTTCTCTCTCTCCCTTTCTCTTTCTTTCTTTCTTTTTTTTTCTCTCTCTCTCTCTCTCTCTAAAAATATACACGTACGTATCACGACCGATGTTTATCGCACTCGTCACGACCGCGCGCGAATCGATTTCGCCGGCGTGTGCGCTCCAGTTTTTGATCCGCACGGAATAATAAAAGACACGCGTATATCAGGAAGATCCAAGCGGGAAGAAAAACGTCCGGACTTCTTGACGTCTTACGACACGGTTATTCAACCGCGGTGAGAGGTTTCACTCTCGTTTGCTGTTGAATGGCCGCGTTGACGAAAACCGTCCAAAGGAACGCCAGTTATTCTGCGTTCGTTTGTTATGCTCATACATATAGTATACATCGGGTTCTACTGTTCCAGAATAACAAGCGCATCCGTCGTCGGCGCGCGTCGACGACGATGCGTTATCGACGACGAGCGCGAACTCATCCTGAAAAACATGTCAGAACACTTTTGCCTTCAATTTCTCGTGCCGTAATACACGACATTTCCTCTCGCAACAAAATATGCTGTGTAACGTTGCCATAAATATTCCGCCGCCGGCAGCGTGCCATTGAATGACGATGATCGGCACATCGCGCGTCGGTGAAAACCGCGCGAGTTGTGTTGCTGAATCATTTTGTTAGTTAAATAAACCAAATTCTATATTAACCGCAAACGCGCGAAGCGGTTTCCACGTGACACCGCAAACTGCCTCGTTAGATGACCGAGAGTTACGTAATGACGCAATTAATTGGAGGCAGCGAACACGAGAGGAGTGTGTCTGAAGCTTTGATATATCTTCCTCGTTTAAAATCGCATAAATTTGTTTACTACGAGGGGAGAGAAAAAAGAAAGAAAGAGAGAGAGAGAGAGAGAGAGAGAGAAAGAGAGAGAGAAGTAGGAATCATTTTGCGTCGCAGAAAGTTCGTATCGTTCGCAACCATGTTCCATTCAAACCACCGCGTGACTCCATTCAAGCCACTGCCATTGTCTGCAAATTCCGGAGTGCGGTTAAATCCACTACCACGGATGTCGTGTATCAGGACAATTAACCGATCGCCATCTCTTACATTAAACTTATCATTTTATACCATTAGCAGCTTCCATTGTATCGCCTCGTGCTTAACCACGTGGAAAATATCGCGACGCTCCAATGTCATACGTTATCGGATACATGTAAATCATTGCGTGTTGCGCGTATGTAAGCATCGCGGGTTTGCGTTGCGTTTCGCGTTGCGAGGCAAATTAATCGATTCCAAGAAATAGTTACATCTACGTTCGCGCGCCTCGCGAAGATGATGCCTTCGCGGCTGTTAAATTGATTTTGAACGAAGTTTGTTATATATTTTTTTCATCATTTAAGTTTTGGTTTTTATCGCGTAAAAATACACATCCGAGTATATGAAATCTTCTTTTTGCAATACACCGCTGTATGATTCGTGACATTTACAGTCGACCATGATGGGAGACATCCTGGACAAGGCGTTTTATACTTCTGTGTTTTATTGCGATAAATGTCCATCTGGTTACGTTGAGAATGAGCAGTTTCGTCGAGATTACGTGTGCTCTAAGAGAACTATAAGGACCCCGGGCAGGAAGGTTGTTATGTGAAAGCCCTGGTATATAACTGCAAGGATGCCAATAAAATCGCGACGTCAGTGGGTGGATAATGGGTGGTCTCGTGGGAGGGAGAAGGAAATAGCGATATCCTTGGACGACAGGACGCAAAAAAAAAAAAAAACGGCACGCGGCAGGCATCGAATTAGGTAGCGTCGTCGTGGCCGAAAGCAGCAGCCTCTTAAACCGCCGGGATAATATGGACGTTACCTCTCGGGGTGTGCCAAGGATACGCCGAGACATTTCTTCCCCACGTTTCGCGCCGCGTTTCCCACACGATTGTATTGAAATGCGCCTCGTAAACAATACGTTGCGTCACACGGCGTCGCGCACGCGGGGCCACGCCGCGAATTGACACAGGCGTGACAGCAGGAGAGCAAGAGAAAAGGACGGCGCGAGAGACATCGAGAGAGAGTAACGAGTCCAGGGTTTTGTACACAAAGCCCGCCAAGTCAAACGGAAGTCCCGCTCGGATTGGCCACATGTGGAGATTAGCGTCGCGCGTTCTCTACTCGCCGCCGCGTCTGAATAATTAAAGTGAATAATACCTAACTGCGCGATACGTGACCAATTAGTCGATGACTCGACGGATAAGAAAGTACTAAATTCTCATGTTTGTTGGCGGTCGAACTGACGATGAGAACTAATCCGACCGAGTCTGAGATTTATTTCGGTCTCGTTATCTGTCGCGGCCAGTTGTCGCCCCTCTTTCTTTGCTCTGTCTTAATTAAGATGACATTTTGATACGTAAGACGCAAAGAAGAATAAGACGATCAGTTGATAAAAATATAAATTTGATGAATTCTGTTTTTCTTTCTTTATGCAAACACACCTGAAAATGTCTATTTTTTCCAGCTGTGGATCGTAATACGCATTCTTATTATGTATATTGTATATATACATAGTATGCACTGCTCCGCATTACATCATCAAGCGTATCTGCCGCCGACCCTCTTTCACATTACGGTCACGAATGAACCTCTCACGACTTCACGGTTATTAGAATCGTAAGACGGATTGTGGTTCTCTTCCATGTTGCGGAATGGAACGTTAGAGAGACTTGTTCGATGACAAAATAGACTCGTTGAATAATGGACGATCCTTTCATCGAAAATACGACGACGCGTGTATTCGTGTCTTGCGCTATATCGCATGACGTTGCGTGACGATGCTTCATTTTTCTGGATTTTTTTTTGGTTTTTTTTTTTTTTTTAGACAAAAGAATTTGGTGAGAGCAACGAGATAATCACGCGAGAGTGACATTTGTTCAGATTTTCTGCAGCGGATTATTTGCAAACACGAACGCCGATCTAATATACTACACGCGTTTTGATGCAACGAACTGTTAAATATATCGTTACCGCGAGATGTAGACACAATGTATGTATGTAACGTTTAACGAAAAATCATTAGAAAAAAAGTGACAAAATACGTAACACTGATACGTAATTTTTTCTTGTTTGAAAACTTCAACATTTAAAAAATGTAAAAATGTTATGTATGTTGCGTAATCCTTCCGCCTGTTCGTGGGAAATTTTCAGCTTAAAAAATCGCGGACATCCACGAACTGCGTAGTGAGAAAATTATTTTATCAGATAAACAAACATAATTCATACGCGCACGTGTGATTGAGTTAAAATTGTAACGCAAGCTTTGCGTGTTTAAATGGCAGCGATGGTTGTTTCGCTCCGGCGAAAACCTCTGAATAGCGCTGCAATCTAAATGCAATTTTAATTGGTCCTCGAACATGACTAACTTGACAGAAACTCATCAATATAATGCATACACACCGGTTTAAACGCAATTATAAAATTGCTACGTGTTGCGGACAGAATTATCCAGCATTAACGGAGAGAGTAATTTCCTCTTCAAACGCAAATCTCGCTGAAAAGTAGGCGCGTTTTGCGCGAGCGAGCAGACAATGTCGTTAACTACTTAGTTAGACGATGAGAAAGGAACATCGTGCCCCTGTTATTCTTGCCATTATGATCCTTATGACAAGCGTATTGTTACGTGTCACCCGCAGTGTTACGCCCTATTTTGTCCAAAGTAAAGTTGTCCACGAAGGACACGCAATTACGTAATTATTCTTCACCTTCGATTAACGAGCGGATGCTGACACATATCGCACGACAAGCGGATTGATATCGTCGACGCACCATCGTTATTTTCTTCGACGCTACTTTTTGCGAAATTAATTGAAAAACAACCAGTTTTGTTAATCGCATGACGATATTTGTTTACTCACATAAATATAAACAAATATATATATATATATATATATTGATAAAACTATTAATTAGATATTAAAATATGTGTCTTAAGTTTCTTTTCTATTTCTTCATCAAATTCGTGATCTTTAAACTGCTCGAAGAAATTTCCTCGTCGTAAAAAAAAAAAAAAGAGAGCGCACCTCTTACCATTGCACTCCACACACAGACACGGTTTCACTTATCTCTCAAGTAGTATAAACCGCGCGCAAAGTAAACCGCTTAGACTAAATTATCTATAAAAACATGCGACGATCCTTGGAGCCGTCATCGAGCCATTGTCGTTGTCACTGCGTCCTCTCAAAAAAAAAAAAAAAAAAAAAAGAGATTCGAGAGTAGACGACCGAACTTAATTCAGCGTGGCACCAGATTCCCTTATGAAACCACCACGTTGCCACAGTCGTAGCCAAGTAATAAGCAACTGCGTAAGAAACGGGCTGGCTCGGAACGTCGAAAGAAAGCGGCAATATCTCGATGGTTAACGAAATCGTCCGCGGAAGCGAGCAGTCCTCTATTATATTATGCCTTCAGCAGACAATGTCATTGGGTGAAAAAGAAGCGCGCTTCTATTAGCTCCATTATATTAGAGCCGTCTTATTAAATTTCTTTCTAAAATATATAGCGCGCGCGATTCGACGCCTCGCGAGTTGCGAAATATTTGCGAGCGTGACGAGCGACTTCGCGCAGATTACGTAGATGATCCTGTCTGCGTGTTGAACGGCAAGCGGATCGGATAACACGGACCATTTTGGACAAACATAACAACTGTTCGTCTTAACCAAAGGAAGTGAAATATTTTATTCTGTTTTTGCTTACGGTGTTTTTTTTTTAAATGTCAAAACAAACTTGATATTGTATCGCAAAAAAAAGATTCTATTAGAACAAAAAAAAAAACAAAAAAAAAACTAATACATTACGAATCTTTCAAATGATCGATCAAACTTATTAAATAACGATCGCGCGCGCAATCAGCACAAGAGCGTGCGCTTGTGTGCGTTTTATCATAAAGCAATCGATTTCAACATGTCGCACGAAAATAATGGTCACGCAATCAAGGAGAAACATTGAACGTAGAAGTAAGTTGTCTTGCGTAAAATGCGCGACAAAAGAATTTGGGCTAATTGTATAAGATCGAAAAAGGTTTTGTCTCGTCGCTCGCGATCTTGATCCAGATAAATCGTGCGGCTAATCGCTCGGGCGGAACCGACCTTTTTTTTTTTTTTTTAACAGCGCCTGACTCTCGGATCGTGCTTCGCGGAACGACGATGATGTGTAGGTACGCTTCACGCGCGAAAGAAATAAGCATTGCGCGTTCGCGAAGACAAACGGTCTTTGTCGGTAATTGCATAAGCGAAGAATGGAAGAACAGAAGCTGCACCACCGCGCCTCTGTCGAACGTATAGTTGACATCTTCGAGAATTCAGTTCCTTGTACACGTAATAAGAACATTCGCGTATTGCCAAACGCTGTAAACCATTTCTCGCTTTGCGATCGAGAGAAAAAAAAAACGAGATACAAAATTCGAAACGAACAGCGCGAATTTATTTTTGTTTCGATATGAGAACACGCGCGAGATTTACGTCTTTTTATTTTGCCTTATGTGTAACGAGCGCGTCGTGTCAATTTAAACTCGTATTTCGTTTTCACACACGCAATGTAACATAAGTATTTCGGAATATGATTTACGTCTTGCTTACATCTGTTAGATTACATCACGTGAAATTTTTCGCCTCGTTTTCGTAATCGAGAGAGACAGAAAGAGAGAGAGTGAGAGAGAAAGAGAGACACGTGTTCCGCGCGCTCAAGTCAGGTGGCAAGACGTTTTTTCGTAATCTCTCTTCTTTTCGCCTCCGTTCAGGAAGTTCCGCAATGCGTAGGCCGTTTTAATCCGGCGGCCGAAACGGAATTCGGCGTAAACTCCGCGCAATTATTTACGCGCGCTCGTTTTGTTCGCGCTTCGCGAAGAAAAATGCATGAACGATTTCACGCGTTTAAAAAAAAGGGAATGATATTAATTAAGTTGCGAGCGCGAAGTGAGAGCAGGTAAGAGTTATGCGAAAATGCAATGGCGTAATATTTGGCGCGCTTACAAGCAATGATGCGCAAGCAAATCGATTTAGACCTTACACGTTGTACTTTGCGAACATATAAAAATGTGTAATTGCAATGAGAAAGTATAACCAAAACAAAAAACCTTGTTATCAAGGTTATTAACAAGGTTAGTACTTGCTATAAATTTCGATCATGTCTGATAAAAATTCTCTGTGCGAAATATCTCATCACACTTTTCTCGTGTTGTAAAATTGCATCTCTTAAAACTTTTGTTTGCTCGATGTATAAACTTTTTCTCACGCTAGAATTGAAACGATAATAAAATAGCTTTACATAAAGGTGCTTTACTCGCTCGTTGATTTTTTAACTTATCTCATCGGAAAGAACAATAAATTATATTCGCAATAATTGAATTCTTATAATAACTACATCAAATCAAATAATTACTTTTAATGATTGTTGTCAAAACGTTTCACGAGAACTAAAACTACGTCTGATCAAATTTGCGATAAGAATCAGAAGAATCATTTAATTCGCTCGCGAATTTCCTTTCGATCGACTCGCCCTTTCGAAAGTTTACATGTTCCGTCTCTTCCGCGGCTCCGGAAATTCATCAGAGTGAATTATGTCTGTGTAATCCTCACACGCGCGTACTCGCGACGCAAATAACTCAAGAAATAATGTTTATCCGCCAGCAGTTTACCTTCTATCCTTTCAACATAATCGGCTTTGACGGCCGAATCAATCCTCTGCATCTTTTACGACTAACTAGCGGGATTCGCACGAGTGACGTCCATGAGCGTAAACCTGGTGCGATCCTAGTGTTCCATTCACCCGTTCAATTTATCCAGGATCAATAAATATATATATATATATATATATTCGTAACCTTTGCAACGACTCTGTTGTTCGACCTTCCGTCCTCACGATCGGGCGTGACGACGACGACGACGGAGTTCGAACGTGTCTTTTGGGATTTTCGCACGAGTGCGCGCCACCGCGGAGGTGAGCACGTGGAGGAGCGGTATTTTCTCACAACAAAAAGAAATAGAAGGGAGAGGACAGGGTAGCGCACACCTAGATGACGACGGATTCTTAGAGTGGTGGCATAAGTGGAGGCCGGAGAGCTTTTGCCCGGAACGGAGCCATCCGCGTTGAGGTGGGAGATGAATATAAACCCATCGTCTGGGAATAACGCTATCAGTGAGTTCGCGCTCGACGGTCCCGCATTTACGGTAAACGTGGTGTGAGCGGAAACGTGGAAACACACATCATGCAGAAGGTACAGAAAAAGAGAGTGTGTGAGAGAGAAAGAGAAAGAGAGAGAGAAAGAGAGAGAGAGAGAAAGAGGAAAAGAGAGAGAAGACCAGGTGTGAAATACGTGTACGAGTGTTGTATGATCGAGAAGTGGCTGGTTGGGTTTGTTGGTTGCGGCGCGAGTGTGTACGTGCATTGTTTGCACGTTTTGTCGGACCGTGTTCGAAACTCGCTTCCGGCGCCGCGTTTATCATTTGAATGGATCTCCCTTATCTCTCTTTCTCTCTCTCTCTCTCTCTCTCTCTCTCTCCCGCCTATCGGGGAGCCTGTTGCAATATCAGCGTCGAACGTTACGCGGAACAAACGGATAGAATCTGCGCTTTCCCGCCGAGAAAACGGAAGATGTAGCTCCCCGATTTATTTCTCACCCAGCCGAGTGAATTGATATAGAAGAGAGTTCGTGATCGCTTTTCTTTTTTGCACTCGTTTTTTTAATATCGAAAAAGGAACTTATCGGTTGAAACAAATATTGTTTTATTGTCAATTTTTATTTTTTACATGTCGAGAGATCAAACATTTTCATTGGCTTTTCCCGATTCGGATGTCATCATTATAGAGACAAAACAATTTGTTCCAATAATCAAACGTCATGAAAGTTGTCACGCGTACGTCAAATTGTATACAAATTTTATTTTAAATCAAAGTAAAATAAGTTTTTGTGTTTGTTCGCAATCTTTATTGTTCACTTCAGAATTTCCGAATTCGCGCGCATCTGTTACGCCTCAGGCGCCAATATTTCTTGCCGAGGGTGTAATAGAACCTTTTACCCGATATATCATTTTCATCGCGGCACGGGAATCACGAAGCGAGGAAATCTTAACCACTTCCGCGACGTTGTATTGACTTGTGCGATCTATCGTACGACCGCGTGTAAGAAGGTCGGCGTGAAAGTGAAAAAGGACGGCGTTACTCGCCGACAGGACTTCCGTCCCGATCAAGGCGTAACGAAACATCGAAACACGAGAAGCGCGTCTCTCCGGAAACTTTCCCAATACATCAGTCTCTCGATGACTCTTCTCATCGCGGCGTCGATCATGATCTCGCATCGATGGGTGACTAATGAAAATTGCCCGCGGTGACAGAAAACGAAATCGCTTTCTTCTACGTTTTTCGCATCTGTCGGACATTTATATGCAAAATATAGGCGCGCACGTGTGTAACTAACTATTCGCCGAGAAAAAAAAAATATTCAGAAAGTTGTTTTTTTTTTTTTTTTTTTAACGGGAAGAAAAAAAAAAAAAAAAAAAAAAAATTTTTTTTTTTTTTTTTTTTTAACGGGAAGAAAAAAAAAAAAAAAAGACGAAATATCCTTGACACGACTTCGCGTATTCGTTAACGATCTCGCTTTCTCACAGAGATTTACGATCGCGGATTGTGTGCTTTTCAGACGGTAGCTTTCCTCTGCGCCGCGTTGTTTGCGTGCGCCAACGCGGTTGTTCTCAGCGGCTACAACAGCGGCCATGGCCTGTCGTCGCCCTACAGCGATTACGGCGATCTCGACGAGTACGTAGGATCCACTGAATACAAAGTTCTGCCGACGGTCGCGGTCCCGGTGCACTCGGTGTCCGCATCGCCGTTGCACTTGGATGCATCGCACGGACTGCACGGCTACAACCACCACCACACCGACGAGGATCACGATTACTATGTGAGTCGCGATATTTTGTTTTCAAGCACTTTTTAAGAGCGTAAAATCTGTTCCAGAGAAGTTAGAGAAACAAACTAGAACATTTTTTTAATTTCTTAAAAAAATTGTTTAATACATACTTTAAAGAAAAATTTGTGTTTTCTCTCACAACTTAATGTTTTCTACCATTTTATCTTGCTTCTTTGTCCAGCGACGTTTATATCATATTAGATTTTGAAATGTCCCTTAAAATATTCTAAGTCGCCACGCGACGCCGATCGTGTGTTTTTATGAGCGGAAAGATGTTACCAAACCGTCTGAACCGCATATGTTAATTTAGATTCCCGTCACATCAAACAGCGAAGAGTGGCGACGGTGCTTCCTCCGTTTTTTCGCCGTATCTTATTTGTCGCCTCTCTTTCCGCGACGCTCATTGTTGTCGCTTTCTCGCGTTGTTAATTGTCACCAGAACCGACGCTGCGAGTATAACGTCACACAACAGGAAAACATCGCGCGCCGCTATGTACAAGATGATTGCATACGATAACGCGTCTCGCGTTACGTACGTATATAAGTACACAAAAAATCAAATGAGAGAGAAAAAAGTTGGAAAAAAAACGAGACCTCGTATAAATTAATTAAAGATATGTCAAGATATTTTTTTTACCGATCCGAAATTTGCGGTCCTCTGTTTCACGTGGGATTAATATGCACGTTCACGCAAAATCCTACATTTGCCGCGGCAGATAGCCGCGTAAGGGCAGAATGCAAAATAATAAATCTGCAGCTCACCGACTAACATGAGCCTGTGATGTGCATATTAAATAGTTAAAGTGTGTCGCAAGCATGTGCGCGGATAATCTCGCCAACTCATTGCAAACTCGGGTTATAATAACGTCAACGCGATTTATGTCTGTTATTCTGTGTCGTGTTCTTGCAGTCGCATCCGAGATACACTTTCAATTATGGCGTGCACGACCCCCACACCGGCGATGTGAAGACGCAGCACGAGGTGCGTGACGGCGACGTCGTTCACGGTTCGTACAGCGTGAACGAGCCCGACGGAAGCGTGCGTATCGTCGAATACACGGCGGATGATCACAACGGGTTCAACGCCGTCGTGAAGAAAGTCGGACCGGCGATACATCCGGTTCCGAAGCCGGTCCCGATCGTCAAATACGTCTCGCCGGCGCATTACAACAGCTACGACTACGAGAAGCACTACTAGGACCTCAGCCATTTTGTGTAAATAGCATCGAAAATCGAGCGCTTCGTTCAAAGGGCATTAATCGATCTGCTAGTCGATGTGACAAAGTATATTTGTTTTTTTTTTTTTAATTTTATGTGACGTTTGATATCGATTTCAATAAACTGCAATGTGTGAAGGTACGTTTCGTCATTATCACATTGTATCAAAGTATTGATTTTGTTTCCTAATATGTATAAAACCTCTGATCTTATTTTTCTATAAATTGAAATAAAAAGTATTTTCATTCTTATTGTTAATTTCGATGTATTATTGCGCTGACGCCCTATTTCGAAGCGCTTGATTGCACCTGACAGCAGCGCGCGAGAATCGATTACTTCCACAGACAGATTACAGAAGTAGTCCTTTTAATTTATTTTACACTCTATTAAATGAATGAATCGCGAAAATCGTACAAAGGTGCCTCGTGTATTTCCTTAAAAAAAAAAAAAAGAGCAACCACTTCGACAGAATTGGAATTTCGTTGAAACTGCGCATGTCGGAGCTATCGATTTATATCTCATACAGCGTGTGACTGCGGCGTAATAACATAAATTTCGAGAGAACATTGAGAATTGCCCCAATTTTTATTCCAGCAAGTAGCGTGTATGTGCCGTGAATTGAAAAACGATTACGAAAACGGTATATGCAAATATGAGACCTGCCGTCTCTCTCGTAAAAAGTGTCACGGTGATCTAACTGTTTGAGAATTCTTGCGATCCTTGTGCAATAGACGCGCGTACATGTAGTTTTACAAATTGAAAGCCTCAGTTACGGAGAGACGAAAAAAAAAAGTTTATCGCGATAAATTAAATTGGAAGAAAGCGGGAAGAGAAAATTGCACGTGTATTTAGAAACGATCGAATCGAGTTAACGGATTGTATTGTAAGAAAAGTAGATATTAAGGTTTTTGTACCCACGTGTGCATAAATAAAATTGTGTGAAAAAGAATTGACAACATGACAAATAATAATAATTACGTCGTTATAAAAAACTGATTTTGTATAAAAACAACATCGAAAAACATAAATGATGAAGTATTATTGTTTCGTGTCTTTTATTTTGTTGACATACAATGTATAATGCAGAATATCGCGAAGATAACGTCTTCTCACGAATATTGAGTTTCCAAGCTAAATCGACGTCATTCACCTATTCAACGAAGAGGAAGTTGACGATAACGAAATAACATATGATCTCTCAAAGAAGTTTCATTGAACTGCCGAGCAGTTCTCTGATTTCTCCCACTGATTAATGTTACAATGCATCATTGTAGTTCCGAAGAAAACAAATAGTCGTTAGAATTTCAGAACAATTCAGAGACATGAAATTCTATTATCAACTTAGCGTTTAATTTTTAGTTAAAAGCTGAAAAAAAATTTCGCACGCTTAAATGTGCTCGCAATATCTTTTTTATGAAAATTCTTTTACAATCGATCAGTAGAATTTTAACAAACTCTTCTCTTGCAGTGTATTAAGAAAATCGCATTCTACAACACGGGATAAAAAATATCGTAAATTAAAAATATTTTAAATAATTTAATAATCGATCATTTTTTTACATTTTTTTAGATTGTTTAAAATTTTGCACTATTTTCCAGATTAAATTATTAGCCAAATGCTTAATTATCGGTTTATTGATTCAAACATTAAAAAATATGCAAACAAGTCGCGCTTTAATTAAAATATCTGATATTGTTATAATTGAGTTGTAATTGTAACGAAGCAATATATATATGTATACGTATATATGTAGAAAACTTTCAGTTTTTAGATACAACTGCGAATGTTTCGCGATGCGTACAAACGCGCATTGTGCGCTCATTCTTTAATTAACGAATCGCACTCTCTTAAATCGCCCTACGCGCGCAAACGAGTTATTCAACTCAGCTTGATAATCATCTTGACACGTCGGTGATTTTGCTGACAAAAAGAACACACGTAGTATTGTAATTAACAATACACACATCAACAAAATGAGAACGCGGTTCCCAATTTGCGGTATAATAACGCGTTCAATTTCTTCCTCAATGCCGCTTGGTCGTAGCACTTGAACTTGCGCGCGGTGCCAAGACCATGAAATTCTCCGCTTTTCACTTATTTCATTTTTGCACAACAATGCGGCAGCGTAATCCGATTTTCACATTCAATTAATTAATTAACATACACTTTTGGCTGGTTCATGTGTAAGCAAACAGAGAAATCGAAGTTTTTGTCGACCGGCTTTTTCGAGCGGATGTTAATCTCATCAGGAAGTCCGATGTAAGAAAATTGCGCGCATTGTAAGTGTAACAATAAAACATTGCTTGTACAATGTTTTATTGTTACACTTACAAGTTACACGAAGAAAGAGAAACGTTGAAAACTGCGAGGATAAAAATAGCAAGAAATATAAGCGCAACTTACCGCCGCCTCCTTGTAAATCTTATGAGCGATGATGCTCGTGCTCTCGAATATGTCCTTGCCGGGACCGGAGGCGAAACACATTTCATTTTTTCCGGGACATGTGTACTGATCGGAGCAGTTTTTACCGGTGAACTCACACTTCGGACCACGTATGTTCGGCGAGACGTCGCCCAGATTGGTCGAGGCAAAAGCCGCCACGAACGAGCCCTGGTTCACAAGAGGAAAGATTTAATTTTTTATTCTCTTTTGTCAACGCGAATATTATATTTATCTTAAATTTACGTTACTCACACTATTAAGAGTTTCTTAAATTCTATTAATTTTCGTAACACACCGTTTTAAATACATATAAAATTTTCAAGAAAATTCCAATATAAAATATTGAAAGTTAAAGCAAACCGTGGAAAGATAAAACGCGCCGTTGTCATAAATAGAGTTTAGAGTTTCATTGAACCGCACAATGGGGTGCAGTTTATTTTCAGTAAACAATACAATAAACTTGTGTTAATCATTAATTATTCGAAGACAAGATCTCTTACGTTTATAGAAGCAAAAGGCGTTTCGCATTTTGCTTCCGTGTAACGAGATCAACGTGTAATCACGTTTTAATCCGTTTTTACGAAGTAGACCGCATTAGCTCGCATTAGCTATTTCACAGTCTGCAGTCAAGAATTACGAACTGTATTATTAACCACTGATATACGATGACCGCTGGTTCTGATATAACTGCACACGTTGTTATCGCAATGCGGCAGTTAGGAATTAATAGTGTTGTGCGGTAAAAAAAAAAAAAAGGCGGTTATGTGCAGCAATATTACCATGTTGTTGTGAAACGGAAAGGCCAAATGGATTTAGCTCGAAAGGGAAAAAGAGATAATGACGAGCGGGCACACGCGATCTTCTGTGCACGTCCAGAACACAGAAGGACAGGCGCTCTCGTGAAACCGTCTGCACGCGATGTGCAACATTTGAGGTAATTTATTTAAATGTGGAAACCCTCGTGCGCTTAATTTCCACAATTGTTGCCTCTGGAGATGCGACGGATTTATTTAATCTCTTCTCTTCATTGTGTATCTGACATCGCACGCCGTACCCTCAAATATAGAAACAGAGCGCCGCGTATTTGTCGCTGCTTGTATTATTTCTGTGGGATGTAATAATTTAACGAGACCACACACACACACACACACACATTCGTATTTAGCGAAATACCTACCTTGCCAACTAAGGCATCTTTGTTCATCATTTTCTCGAAGAGAATCGAGGCGTAGCCCACATTGTCGCTGGACACCAAGTGATTTGTATTGTTCATGCTGGTGGGATGCACGGCAAACCAATTTATAGCGCCCAGAGGTTTATCGTCGGCTCCGATAAATTGCATCTGCGTCAGTGTCTTGTCCACATCGTGTTCGTATCTGAAATTAAGAAAAAAAAAGCATATTAAAGGCATATTAAAAGCATATCGAGCGCGTTTTGTTTGTCACAAATGAGAATCATTGAAACAAAGTTGTTTGTTTTCTTTTCAAATTGTCGAAAAGTCAAATTATAAAGGTCAATTATAAAGCGATTTCTGTTCACACTGAATAAACGCGCCGTCCACATGTTGGGATTTCCGAGAACATGTATAATGGTGGTTGCACGGAGGAGGAGGTAGGAGAGGGAAATGCTTGTGAACACGTCGACATATGTGTCTTACACTGTGTAACAGGAAATGGTGAACACGTTGTCCCGTATATATTCCGAGAATTAATGGATTTTCCGTGAATATTCGGTATGTATGCACATGCGCGCCGCAATCTCCTTAATAAGCAATTACACGCTCGATTGTTCGTCTTATTTGAGAACATGATGATTTATTGTCTTCTTCCCACACTCTCCTCTCTCTCTCCCTTTTTCACAAGATATATTTCTAATAAACATTGTTGCTAAATAATAACATTGAAAAAAAAAAAAACTGATATGTTTTATCATCACGTACTTATCTCTTTCTGATTGCGGATTGTTGTAATAGGCTTGCGGACTTCTATTGATATTGGCGTCTAAAACTTGACCGTGAGCGATAAAGATTCTTCCTGGGACGACGGCGTTGTGGGCACGTACGATGCTCTGCGGTATCAAAAATGCATATCGGTTCGTTAACGGCAATTATTTCGACATCGCTCGCGATATAATTTCATATTTGCACGTTAAACTTACATTTGTTATACCGTTAACGATGGCATCGAATGATTCTCTGACGAAGCCGAATGTGGTTAAATCAAACAGTATGTCGAGCATGAAACCACCCGGACTCGAGTGTGTGTGAGTGCCACTAATCATCACGTTCCTCTCCGTATACAAATCGCCAAATTGGGATTGCAATTTGCGCAGTACCTGCAATCACAAGAACGTTGATTAAGATGTCGTAATGCTAACACTAGTTTGTAACCAAATTCGCGTATCTTATTGTACGCATTTATGTCAACACTTGTGTTGAAATTTGATCGCATTAGCAATCCTCAACGATAATTAAATGTCTATGTGTTGCGACAAGAGAGAAACAGATGGTGCGCATAATTGAGAAAATGAATATACGTTACCTCTTGTCGAATGTCGTGGCCTACCATCGCACTGTCCACACTGACGAACACGAATCTCTCCTCGCCATCGTCAATAATAAAAGCCCTGGAAAACGTGCGGAGATGAATACCGTTTCCTTTCTGATCCATTTTCGCGTATCCCATCTAAAAGGCACAAACAGCAGTTACAAAAAGTACATTTCAAATTTCTCATTGTTTGTTTTAATTACATCGTCAATCTAATCGATGACAAAATTTTTACTAAGAATTTTCTCTGAATTCTTTCTCTCTCTGTGTATTTTAGTTGTCTTTTGTTGAAATAAATTGATTTTGCGCTTTTCGTTACTTCGCGTATCAATTTTTTTAACACACAACTTTGCTCTGATACTAACGAATACAATTTCCGCGGCGGGTCCCGTGCTGTCAGCTCTTCCCACGCCGATACTGTAGGAAGCAAATGCGGCGGGTAATAGCGACAAAAGAAGCCATAGCGCAGATATTCCACGTATTCTTGCGAGCGACGGCGTCAAAGTATCCATTCAGCTTTCTAAGCCTCTCGGCTGGCCGGACTGAAAGCAGAAAACGAAATGACAGATGCGCTCGTGTTTCACGGATATATATATCTCTCTCGAACGGATCGCCGCGGACTCGTTCAGAAACTAACTTTATTGTTTTGCGATGGGAAAGATAAACAATCGTCAATTTTTAATACGGTTTTTCTATTTGTTTGTTCTGTTTGTTATTCTTTTTTCTGTTTGCGCGAAGAGACACGTATCTATTTGCACGCGATAGAACGATGTGTCACCGCTTCGTTTGAGATAAAAACTTTGAAGGGCAGAGATTTTAAGCGTGTGAGAATCGCTCGAGACACCGTGACGGAATCTCTGTGAAGAAAGATCGCGTGTTTTATACAATTACAAAATTACAAACGCACATATATGCAGAGAACAATAGATCTCTCTAATCTTAAACATATGTATCTCTGTAATCTTATTATTATTGCGTCAAATATTTAATAGTTTTAATTTAGCGATCATCGGAGATTTATAACTCGAGACGTATATCACAGGAGATAAATCATTAGTATCAGTTAGTAATCAGAAACTGTTAATTATTACGAGATGGCTAAACATTTATAAATTTTTATGAGCGTGTTTCGTAATCGATCACTAATTTTACAACGATAAAAGTATCGATTCTTGCAGCAGTTCAAGGACGACCAGTCGCGGAATCCGCTTTCACTGAGAATTACGAGAATTTGTTGGTACAGAAAAAAAAAAAAGATTGCAAGTAAAGACTTTCACGAGCATCTTCGAGTTACGTGATTTTACCTTCGAACAATAACGCATGAGAAACGTGATGTAAATTTAGAAATTGCGTGCATGCAAAATCCAAATGCACCACGACTCTTTCTAACTTCTACGGCAAGTGAGAGAATATTGATTAGCAAACATAATAGGTGTCGACCAATGTACGCGCAGCGATTTCGCGAATGCGCAAGATAGATAAGATAATAAACTGGCAACAGCAAATCTTAGATATATATTTTACAGAATCTTACGAAGATTTACAAAATTTTCAAGAGTAGACAGCGTTAACAAGATACATTCCGCGATAGAAACGTTAAATATTCGCAAAAGAAGAAAAGTTCTAAAACGAGCGTGTGCAGAAGCAAGTGCACAATCAAATACGAGTTAACACGTTACCTGTCTTATAAAACGTGACCTTTCCCACAAAAAATAACAGTTGATTGTGTCTTAACTATTAAGATGATCGTCTTACCGCGAGCACAGCACGTGCGGCACGTCAACGTACATGCACGAGTAGGTAACCTACTGATGAAAAGGCATGTGTGCAATGTTGCTCGGTGAATGACAACACACGTAAGTGTTCGTGTACTATGCGTAAGTCGCTCGGAATTCCATACGAGTCTAACAAGTGCACCAGAAGATGTGCACTGTTGTGTACGTACTTACTACATGTACTTGAATATGTGTACTTAAATGCATGAGCACACAGGAAGTTAGCCCGTACACACGAATTGCGTGCTGCCGCGCAATTGAGATATTTGTCACCTGGAATTTCCATTGTTTTCTCGGCGTTGAATAGTCATCTGTATGCATTGGAATTTCCCAACAACTCGCGATAACAAATATATTGGTTTTTGGTTCGAGAACGTCGGCCCGTAAATCTTTCATCGTTGTGAATATTGATCGCTAGACGTGAATTTCATTTCGCAATCTATAAATCTTTACACGAAACAAAACGTTATGAGATATTTATTTTTTTATTCGACTGGAGTTGGATAGTTTTTTCAAAGCGAAAAATTAAGAAACTTTTTTATTCTCATGCTCGCACCTTGCATCTCTCGCACTTCGCTCTACATTTTACGATCGGAATTGCATTGAAGACGATACCGAGCCGAGCGATTCGGACGTTAAAGTAGTTTCTTTTTTCAGGAACTAAGGTTGATAAAATGCGACACCGTCGGGATGCGATAATGCGAAACTTAACACTATAGTACGAGCAAGAGAAGCACGTCACATTTACATCGACAGCTTGAGAAAAATGTGCGACACTCGCAAAAATGAAGACGGATAAAATGATGACATTGATGAAGAACGTTAATTAATAAAAATATCAGCGATGTGTTTTTCATGTTTACACAGTAAAAAATCGTGCGTCAAAATGTAGAACTTTTCTTGTGTTACGACGTTTTGATTATTACTTCAATGTAAAATTAACATAATACTGATATGTTATTATTTTTTTAATCTTTTCACGTGTCAAATTTATGTTAACTTCACAAATTAACATT
>NW_018020584.1:1881877-1888516 GCF_002006095.1 Pseudomyrmex gracilis | reverse complement strand
AATGTAAAGTATTGTGTCAATTATTTAACTTTACTAGTTTGTCAATAAGTGACTCACAACGAATAAGTTGTTTTAACTTACAATTTAGAGTGGACCTCCTGGGACATGCAAAAAATGTTAAAATTAACATTTTTTTTTTTACTGTGTACGAAACCTAAGAAGTTTTCTAATTTTACACATCTGCGTTGTTCGAATGAAAAAAACGGAGAGAAAACAAAAACATGTTTACAGTTTCACATCGAACTTTATTGCTCTGACAACGAAAGTTAAATTGAGTTTGCTTGTTCATAATGTACATTACTTGTTATCTCACTTTTTTGATAAAGTACGAATTGTTCTTACTTAGATCGCGTTGTTAAACGATACTGCACCGATTTAAACGCCTTTGGATGTGAGCGTTAGCCAAGAGATAAAATAAATTGTTTAATCAGAAATATAGAGTTGCAACATTTTATAAAAGATATTTTTTTGTTTTAAATTATTTTTAGCATTTATTTAGTTCAAATTTGAGAGGATATTTAAAAATTGAGAATCAAAGTGGATGATACGTGAAAGAAGGAGATGCTGAATAATATGTTATAGCAACCGAAATTCACTAGGCAACGATATTTCACACAAATGTTTCCTGTGACGTCTGTCCTCTTTGTAAAGCCAATGATCGATGGAATTTCCGCACTCCCGCGGCCACACGAATGAATTCTAACTCGCTCGTATACGCAATTGTCCTTGCAGTTTGCATCTCGCACGGATTGTTTTATTTTTAACCACCGCAAGTTTATGAATACAAAGATCTGTTTTGACCGAAGGTTTTTCGTACTCTGTAGTCTAAAGAAAGATACAATTTAAAATAAAATACAACAGTTTACAAACTTTTATATTTATACATTCGAACTGTCTTTTCTCTTATTTTACGCTCGTTTCAACGTTTTATTCCTTGCATTTTTAATGTTATCCAATTTAATCTCTCCAAAGAAATTTATTTTACTCACATATGTACGTTATCTTCGGCTCGAACGATTTATGTTATTTTAACTTTGATTCATCTCTTAATTTTTAAAGCTAGTTTTGTTGTGACTGTTACTTTTATTTGCAACATATATTAGTGAAATTTATTGAAATTGTGTTTTATTCAATTATAAGTCTTGTGTTGTCTCTGAACCTTTTGCTGTAACGTAACTTCTCTGTGTTTCTCGCTTTGTTTTTATTACTGCCTCGTAATTTAATGATGTTCAATAAAAACAGCGTCAAAAGAAAGACCAAGGTCTAGACCAAATATATGTATACACACATTATTCTTTCGAGAATGTTGATCTTCAAAACCTATGATCTATATTGTCTCGTGCTCAAGTTACAAGACCATTATTATTTTCTATACGTAAATATTATACTGTATTAAAAATTAAAAATTGCAAGTTATAATTAAAATACAAATTAAACTTCAATTTTAAGTCAACTTAATTTGACAATTAAGAGTGTAAAATTAAAATTTTTTCAATTTTTATTTCTCACAATATTTGTAAAAGCGCGAGATAGATTATTAATCGAAAATAAATTGCTTCGCTCTCATTTACAAGAATTATTAATGTTCAAGCTACCGAGTTACACACGAGAGAAGATCCAACTAAAGTAAGAGCCGGATGCTGTTAAATTTTGACGAGACGAACGATTATGCCAGTTTATTCTGCCAACCGACAGACAACGCTTTCACTTTTCTCATAACCTTTCAACACATTTTATTTTTCATCTGTGTGTCAGAAGAAGTTGCATATTAGAGAGATTTGCATATTAAATTTTTAGACTGGATAATATTCTTATTTAAAACCGTCCGTTTAAAACACGCAGAGAGGTATTTATAAAAGTAATTGTTTTTATGTTTCATCAAAATACACACTGTGGGCCGTATTCTCATTTTATTATTATTGATAAATATGCTACTATATTTATATATATAAAAGTTTATGGTGTGTAGTTCACGTTATATTGTAAATAACTGTATGACTTGTTGGTAAATAGTCAGCGTATTTAATTTAGCAATATGAGTTTTCTTATATTAAAGCGTCGCGATATTTTTGCTGAGAGATAAGCAGTTGCATGTTCAAAAATTCATAATATTCAACGCAATAACTTTTTTATATGCAACAAACTGAAAAAGATCAATATTTGCGAATATAATTCCAAAAATAAATATTAAATATTTTTAAGGATTTATGTGTATAAAATATATTAATATTTGTATCCTCATATATGTCATATTGGTGCAACATATATTGCAATAAAATTGATAACATTTATATATATGCATAAAATATATGCATAGTGTATAAAACGCAATCAAAAAGTAAAAATATGAATAAAAAATAAATATTGAGAAATATTGTACTTTTAATTCGAGAGATAAAATAAATCTTTAAAAATATTAATAAAATTTATTTCATAAAATATCTTTTGATGCGATTGCTTTCAATTAATCAATATTGTTTATCGACAAGAAGTACGTATAAATTCAAAATCACCTATAGTCACCTATACTCCAACGTCATCCAAACTGATCCAAGGAGCTTGCTCTTTTTTGCAACGAACAAATTGTTATCAACGTACTGATTGCATTTGTACAATCACTGAAAACTGACACTCCCGTTTTTATCGAAACTAAATTTACGTATTATATAGCCGCAGTCAGCGATATCGAGAGAGAACCGCGATACTACCGGTGTGTGACTGTTTACGTGGACAACTACCGTATAGATAACTCTGTACAACTCTCGAGCATCTACAGTTAATCCAGAAAGGCACCACTTGAATGAAACATCGACACTTTGTGATGAAGAATCTCGGTGTTCACCTGCACGAGAGAGCTTCTCAGGAATTTTGGCGCATTTCTTTCACGTGAAAGAAGTCAGCTGAGATCGCGTTGTTAGCAAACCGCCGGTCCTGAAAGTTACCACGAAGACTCTGTTCGGATATCAAACTCAACGTTGGGACTCACATGGTCTTCGCGGCGCGAAGAAGGGGAAACGGAAACGATTCTACGCCTATTCTCAACGCATTTATATGTACATACACACACACATACAACAATCTGCTTCTCTCTTCGTTGCCCGCTCTATATCTCTCTATCTCCGTGTCGTTCTCTTTTATGATCTCTGGACACAATAAATGAACTGTTCTACGTACACATGTTCGGTCAGGTAGTTGCAGTCATGCGGCAACAGAACAGAGATGTCACAGAACCACGCGAGCAGAATACGTGGCAGAAGAATATACGGAATTTCATAGTTTTTACATCAGATCTGAAGCGTTGGATTTTTTTCTAAAACTACAAATAGTTTCTGTGTGTAAAAACGACAAATTAGTTTTTATTCTTTTTATTATCAGTATTTGCGATGATTTAATTGGAGATAAAGTAATGCTCCGATTGAAGTTAGATTCAATTAAAGAGTGACTTAAAAGTTTCTTAATGAGAAATTTTAAATCATTCTTTAATTGAATTTATGCTTTGCTTTGTCTAAGAGTTTTATTTGTGGATTTTAAACTGAATATTTTATTGATTGGATCGTGCGACTCCCATAGTCTCTCTTGTGGCCAATTTGTCGTTTTAATACCAGGATATAATATTTGATTCTTAAAATTTTTTTTGTTTATTAATTAGCGACGTAATTATGGTGTACGTTTTTAGAAGTACGTAAAAATATAAATAAATATGTAGTTGATGTATATATAATGATTAATAGAAAGAAGACTTAAGCAAAATATCATATTAAATATGCATATAATAAGAAAAAACTATTAAATATCTATTACGGATGCTATTTGATTGTTTTATGTAAAGATGACATCAACCTAAAAGCTTGCTACACATAAGTGTCCCGAAGATTTTCATTAAACAAACTATTATATGAAATGTTCCCAATGTTAACACACACAGTCTGTATATAATATTAGCTCAACATGAGAGACCTTTAAAACCACGATTGTATCGACTTTTAGCTGTTTAAAGAGAAGTGATCAAAAGATAAATAATTTACAACGTATAAACGTACTTTCTAGTAATAACATATTAAAAGTAAAACCACTCTCACGCAAAAATCATTGCGACCATTCAAAGCGCAAAAGTGCACAGAAATGCAAATTCCAAAGAAGAATTCCATGATGGAAACAGCAATATTTTCACATAATCTTGTGTTTTATGTAGATATTATTTTTATTTTTTTTCAAAAAAACGCAATTTTTTATCGAGAGTGTTTGAACACTTTTTTTATTCTTTCTCTCTCTTTTTCTCTTCTTCGAAATATTCAAGCATAAAAAGATAAGAAGGAAATATCGCTGTGGACTTTTAAATGGTTAGTGGTACAAATATAGATGACTGGGCATTACGCGGAAAAAACGACCAAGCCACGCTCTAGTTATCTTTCAATATATGTATATACGAAGAGCGATTGATAACTATCCAAAACGAAAAAAATAACAATTTTTCAAATTAAAATGTAATTATTTTTCAATGTCGCTTTCTATCTCGAAACACGTTGACCAGCACTTTTCGAGAGCACTTATACTATTTTGATGAAACAATTTCTCGAGTTTTTCAAAATAGCCATTTACGGTATCGACGATTTAATTGTTACTCGAAAATTTGCTTCCACACTACAAAGCTATTTTTCAGAAAATCAATGAAAATCGCACTCGAAGCTACATATGGCAGCAATTTGAAACTTCATTCGTAAAGTTTGATCATTGCAACAGTTGAAGCTAATGCGTTGTCAAAAAAATTACCGTAAGCATCTATTTTAATGAGTTGTCACACGATTGCGATTATAAGCCAGCGTTTACTATCTGTTGTTTTGAAGAAAAAAACTTGTCAACAATAAAAAAATTAATATGGTACTACTGACGCTATCTATACGTTGTTTCGAATACTTGTCAATCGTTCTTTGTACACGTGCGCGCATACCAGCTCGAATATATATATTATTTTCCCAGTTGATCTCTCTCTTAGTTTTTCACAGAGCGTGCGCGCGCGCGCGCACGAGAGAGAGCAGTCTTGTGTTCTAAAAACCTAGTCTTTCATATTAGACACGTTAATCAATCTCGTGTAATTACGCCGCATGCTAATCCCACAATTTTCACGTGAAATCTCACGCGCGTGAAACAATCAAGAAAGACTAATTATATACGTTTGTGTATTTGCTTTGAAAAAATACATTACTTTTACTTTTTATTTACATTAAGATAATAGTAAATGGGATAAATGTTAAGAATATACTTACGAATTTTTTATGAATTACGTGCAATGTTTTGTTTCTGTGAATTTTGAATTTAACAAACTTGGTAATCATCTCAAATAGATTTCTCTTCCCTTGTCCGTCACGTAGAAGTTTCTATGTTTGTCAAACAAATGAAGAAACACGCTTTATTTGAAATTTATCGCAAAACCGCAAATTGTGACGTACCAAACTGCAAATTTGTAAAAGTGCGAGATATCGTTGGAACAAATGTGCTCATTTGTCTATAATAAAGACAAACTCGAAAAAAAGAATTTTGCAAAAACACAAGCATAAACTACATTTATTATTCAAAAAAATTTTTTTTAATGTAAGAAAATTAAATTCTAAATGTATAAAATTAATTTAACTTATATCTGTTGATACACTGTTGACATTACGGAATTGCACCGACGTTTTTTCTTATTTAATTACACAGTTTTTATTCACTATGCACAATAAATAAATCGCAAATCTCTGTATTTCCCGAATAACGTTCATTTGATGATTGTGAGTAACAATTCGCTGAGTAAAATTAAGCATCGATTTGTAATTGCGAACAAATTGTCGCGATGTTCCACACACTCGCGATTCGTAAGCGAATAAGCTGATTAATGCTGATTGCAAAAACTTGCAACAATCAGCTAAAATATGTTGCTGCACGATCACAAAACCAACGCAAAATTAATAGAAATCACAAAAGTAAATCCAATATGTCGATACTATCGTGTGTTTGGCGTGAGGTTGGAGCTCGGACTATTGTCACTTTCATCGATCCGAGCAGCGGCTAGGGTACTTACGAGAGAAAGTAAAACGGAACGGATTGTGCAATTATCGTCGCTGTACAATAGCTCCAACAATTACAGCGTAACAAAACGCTGGTACATTGACAGTGCGCGTGTTAGATCTGTGGTACTAATCAAATTATCAACTTTAAGGGATACTGATAATAACATGAGAAAAAGAGACAAGGAAAAAAAACAAAATAAAATGCAGATTCTTATATTAAAAAAGGCATTTGGACCGAAAAGTGCGCGTTTGGAGTTGAATATATCGCACTTATTGTTGTCTCTTTTCCGCGTTGCCGATTGGTTGGTTGGTTGATCGAGTCGAATCGAATCGGTAAGATCGAGAGGGTAAATAATGAAAAGCGATTTTGAGACAGTTCGTCGTATATGTAGAGAAAATTAAAAACGTAACTAAAGTTACGTGACAGAAAAGAGTAGAAAAACAACACGTGAAAATAACGTGACTGTAATTTATATTATATATACCATTAAATAATACATATTATACATATAATTTATTATATATTTATAATATTATACTTTATATTGTATTATATGTATTATATACATACTACAGTAATGTCACTGACCTC
>NW_018020584.1:1865232-1881812 GCF_002006095.1 Pseudomyrmex gracilis | reverse complement strand
GTCACTGACCTCGGCCGCGCGGCCTTGGCGGGGCACTGACCTCGGCCGCGCGGCCTTGGTGGGGGGAGGTCACTGACCTCGGCCGCGCGGCCTTGGTGGGGGGAGGTCACTGACCTCGGCCGCGCGGCTTTGGTGGGGGGAGGCCATTGACCTCGGACGCGCGACCGCGGCGGGGTCAATGACCTCGATCACGTATTACGGTATATATATATATATATGTGTATGTGTGTATATGTTTGTATGTATGTATGTGTATATTATATAGATATAGAATATTATCTGTAATATATGTATAATATTTTCTTTTTTACTCTTTTCTTTGTCTCGTGACTTTAGTCACGTGTTGTTTTTTCATTCTTCTCTCTTTCTTTTATTTTTTGAGTTTGATTTTTATGCGTTATTTTTGACATCTCTCGTAGGTGTATTACATAGTTTATAAGATATATATATTAGCTGTCATCGCGGTGACAGATTGTGTTCACTGATGCAACACATGAAAATGAAAATAATAATAGCGTGCGCGTAGCGCGCGCTTGTGTTGTGCTAGTATAATAAAACATTATAATCTGCAACAGCTAAAAATATTTTAAGAGTAGAGTTTATTTTCAAAATGTGATCTTATCCATATAAAGTTGTTAAGAGTGGTTTTTGGAGAAAAACATTATTATAGAGATAGATATGACGATAAAAATAAAAAGCTGTAATTATAAAACATATATTGAAAAAAGATGACGTAAAGCAATTTAGAAAATATCGTGTTCTGTTACACGAGACCGCATCGGTTCAGTGGAAACGCATCGCTCGAACTTTCCGGAGTTTCAAATATATGACAGCTTTGCATATTGCGCGCAGATAAACTGTTTGCAATAAAGTAGGATGAGGATAGAAAAAACGCGATATAAAATCTCGCATTATACTGAGAACGTATTTCTTTACTGAATGAACCGTTTTTTGAGTTATAAGTGATGTTGCTACGCATGTCATCTCGGTTTTCAGAGATCGTTTCGCTCATTTTCTTTAAAAACTAAATATATAAAGTTTCATTCCATAATTTTACCAAATAGATTACTATTGTTGTAAAATATAATTTTTGGTACTAAACGTCAACAAAAGTTGCATAACTAAACGATTTCTTCATAAATAAAAGTTGTTAAATAAGAAGGAAAAGTCTATCGCAAAATATGAGATCAACTAGCAACGTGTCGTACGTTAGCTATTGTCAGCTGTGCTGTTCGAACGACGATCGATTCGCAATCAATTTGCAGGGCAATATGGAAAAGCACGGTTTGCCTCGTTTCTCCCCAAGAGGTTAAAACTTATCCCATTAATACTTTAATACAGGGCATGTGTGTGTGTGTGTGTGTGTTTAAATGGCTCGTAGCAACACTATTTGTTGTAGCTACAACATTATTGATATTTGCGCCGTTTTGTAATTTTATTTCAGACGACTAATCTGTATTTTATGCAAACTTTTATCAAATATCTTTCATTGTATCTAAAATTAAAACCTTACGGATGTAAAAAATAAAACTATAATATTTTTTTGTTGCACTCTTCGTAAAAAATTATAATTATATTATAATTATTTTTTTAGAAAGTAAATAATTATATTATAATTGTCATATAATCATCTTCTTCTTAAAAAAATAATTTGTTCTCTTTTTACATTAATAATATTCCACTGGAGAGATTTGATATCTTCCTTCTGAAAATTAAAAATGCATCAGCAGTTCTTAAATCAGGTTTTTTTTTTGCGAACTTTTGTTTCATTAAAATTGTTTTTTTTTTCTTTTTTTGTTGTATAGAAGATGAATATCACCCGACTTTTCATCTTTCTGAGTTTTTTTTTATAACGCAGACTGAAACTTTGCAAGCTGCAGAACTTTCTACAATGAAGAGTGATAGTTTCACATTGAAGTCGTAAGAAAAAAATTCCGTTTAGAAATGAGGTCCATTACTCGCGGCCATTATTTATAAGTTTCTCTTGTACGAAAGATCGCAATGATAAATGCTAATAAAATATCTCGGAATCTCGTGTTTGTGTGCGAAAAGAGGTTAATCAAGTTTTGCTTATAAGTTTCAACGTATATGCGAAATTTTGCGGAAGTTACATGTGTCGAAGAAATTTGAAATTCCGTTCGTCATTTTTCGCAATCTTCGCTACAACGAAACTTATCAAAATGCGTGTAAAGAAAGTTTAATGACACACGTGTAACACGAGTCAAAATGATTAATCGACATTTTTACGCTGACGCATTGCTGTTACAAAAAAGCGACTGGAATTGATCCACGGTAGTTGTCGCCGATGTAATCTACGGTGAAGATCGCTTAGGGACAAGATACTTTGCACTCAAAAGTAAGTACATATTACATTTTAAGATTTAGAATATCAAGTTCGAATAATTCGCGCACATTTCAATTAACTTTTCATCGTATTCTTTATTAGTGTGGCTCGCAGACAAATCGAATAAATCGCATGTCAACGATAATGCATTCTCGCAAGTAGTCGATATCGACTCGCTATGTAGCGTTGAATTGGCAAATTCGAGAAATGAAGGTAACTTTTGCGCCTCACACATTTACAATAACAAAATCTATAACAAAGTCCGATTGTTTTAATAACGATAGCAATATTAAAAACTACACAATTTTGTTATGTCTCTATAATATTCAGGAGATTGTATGTAATAGATAATAATATTTTACGTGCACAATTTTCAGAAAAAATATCCAACAAAAGCAGAACGACCAAGTGTGGTCGTTCGATTTTTGGACGTTATAAGTGTCTTCTTTTGACAGTGGTGGTTAGCATTTTGCTGATCGATATTCTGCTGAGGAGCGTGCTCGTCACCTACAGCATCATTAATTATCCAGGTGGGTAGATACGTGCGCAAAAGAGAATCTTGAGAGAAATTCACGTTCGATGGCTCTCGCAATCGGACGATTTTCCGTTGACGTCCTCAAAGACTCATCTCTTCCACCATGACTCTTTCAGTTAGCATCCAGCCGGAATCACGCTTGGAACGGGTCGTGGATAGGCAGATCTACCCACTTAGTGATCGAGGATCATTATCGGAAGCACGAGTGAGTGATGGAGACTCATCTCTCGACGATCAGAATCTTACGGAGCAGATAACGGGAATCGTGGAGAACGATGCGTTTTCTATGTTAAATGAAAGGGACGCCGGAATGCGTTTCAAACGAGACACATCCCGCACGAAGAGAGATTGCAATTTGAGCGCGAAACGTTGCAAGTTTCTGTTGAACACGATGGAAAACTACCTACGCGATTTCAACAAAAAGGTTGATGTCAATACGGAATTCAAGTCGAATCTCCCCGATATTATGAAGTGTCTGCATTGCAAACAGCTGCAGCAATTGTCCGACAAAACAAGCGACAACTTTGTGTCACTAGCGAAACAAGAATACTTACCGGAAGAATACCCTGACGAAGGTCATAGCTCGATCGATTCTGGCATCGATATTTTTAACCTGCCAGATGACAAAAATAAAGTGGCCGAAGACGATCCCAAGCAAGCGGAAGGTAATCGAGTAGGAGCGAAAAAAGACTCGAAGACGGCCTCGATTGTAAACACCGCGTCAGAAGTTCCTACGAATCAATCATTGAAAGATAGAAATACCCTCAAACCAGACAATTATACAGATTTAAACGAAGACCAGAAAGGACACGTACATGACATTGATATTAACGATAACGATTTAACAACGAGCGTAAATGACGATCGGCAGAGCAATAATACGATTTCAAACGATTTGCATGTGATAAAGCCTGAAAGCAGCACAAGCGTTTCCGCTAGATCAGGGATTAACGAAGAAAATCAAATTCGTGTGACATCTGCGAGCAGTGGCGTTGCAAATAGTGCGGTAACACCGCAGTTTATTACAACTGAGTCAAGTAAATCAACGACAGAGTACACCGCCATTACAGCGGACGAGGCAATATCCAGGGAAACCACAATTGCGGCTGATTCGACAGGATTAACCGAAACGAACACGCGGAAGCTCATTGATCTTACGAAGGAGATCGCGGTCAATGAAAACGTGACGAGTGTGCCGAAGGAATACAACGTGATCGGAATCAACAACACGGTGCATCCTTCGGTGCATCCTTCGTCTGAGGGACACTCGGAAAATCAGTCGACGATCGCAAACGGTACGTACGTGGTCGGAAAGAAATACAAAGAAAGAGCGATAGTAGTAATAAGACAACTTTTTTGTTTAAAAAACAATGCCTTTATATGCGTTTTCTGTAAAAAATAGTTTTCTGTAAACATTAGAAGCGATATTTTACATCGCGCCGTAATTTACAAGTCAAAATTAAAAAGGGTAGGTCTGCCTATCAACTACCCGTTTCAAAGGCGATTGGATGCAAACTGAAAGAGAGTCTCGGAAATTCACGTTTAGTAAGAAAACAAGATAATTGGTTGACTTTAAATGAGAAAACTAGTGAAAAGAAGTTTGTCTGTTTATGCCGCACAAACAAATAACGTAAACTGTCGAGAGAGAGAGAAACTTAATCTTTAGACTTCATTCTTTTGCAAATTGACCAGTTAATTAATTTAATTATTTTTCTTAAAATAATGATAAAATGAATTATTTTAATATATAAAATATATTTTAATATATAACATATATACATGATTGTTAAACACAGAAACGGGTTGGAAAAAAGGCGCTTATTCTGTTACGTCGGCCAATAGTTCGCGGGAGAACAACAAATCCATTGAGCCAATTGCAGAAAGCACGAAACTCCAACAGCTAAACTCCTCAACGTGGACGGTGCATCCGGTCTGCTTCTTCGGATCCCCTAATCAACCTACCGTTAAGCAAATGTCTCCGGGATCCTTTTACCCAAACTTATCCGGTTCTTTCTCCTCGCAAAGTCGTGCATTTCCGTTTCAGTATCCTTTACAGGATTTCTCAGCGCCGAGTAGCACGAACACCGCGCAGTTTTTGCCGAAATTCGGCTACGCTGGCAATCTGACGCCGACAGGACAAAGTTCCACCATTACGTCGAACGTACCGATTACCAAGCCATTCGTGTCCCAACCGATTGCAGAGAGCGAGCAGCCGACTGTAGGCACACCATACTTCTGCACTTACATGTCATTGCCGACATTTAGTTTTCCACCATCGTTTGTTCCGCCACAACAATTTTTCAATGACATAGAAGAGAAAGAAGAATCGTCAAAAGAATGGTCAAATTCGAATACGACAACATGTAAGTCTAATTATTTTATATGTTTGAATTTAGTTTCCTAGATTTTTTCTTTTCAATTTCTTTGGGTATTTTTTCTTTTTTCATTTTATGTTTGAAGTTTATTAAAAATTATAATGTGTTTTGTTCTTGACATTTGAAAAGAAATAACTGCACATTAGAATGTATTATCATTTTGTAATTATGTGGTATGATGATAGTTATTACAGAATACTTGTCCAAACCGCCTTCCCAGCAGTCCCAAGTGTGCACTGAAAATGATCGTCGTTGTAACGATGGAAACTGCATTTCGAAAACTAAGTGGTGTGACAACGTAATTGATTGTTGGGATTCTAGCGACGAAGTAGACTGCCTCTGTGTAAACCGTTTACCACTTAAATACAACTGCGACGGTTATATAGACTGTCCACATGCGGAGGATGAAGAAGATTGTTTTGGTAAATTACAGAAGAAAGAATAAATTTAAAAAAAAATATATATATATAATATATAAGTACAAAAGAGAGAGAGAGAGAGAGAGAGAGAGAGAGAGAGAGAGAGAGCAAATATAACAACAAATAGGAACAAAAAATATATCTGATAAAATAGGAATCTCAGTAACCAACCGATTATCATATTCTTTTGCTATTTTTTATCAGAATTAGATTACACAGAAATTCCAATAACAATCAAAGTAATGTATACGCTTTATCGTGAGAGATTTTTTTAATTATGTTACGAAAAACGTAACATTTGTAGTTTTTAATCAATTTTTGTTTCCACCAGATGACGCTAAATACTGGTTGCAGTAAACACGTGTACGCTACTTTATCCGTAAAACTAGCTTAAAAATATAAGCGTATACAATAATACGCATTTATACTTAAAAAAAATTTTTAAACTGTTTTACGATATTATAGAATTAAAAATTGTTAAACAAAACTTTTACGTTATGTTTTACGTTAATAAAATTTTGTATTTCCAGGTTGTGGGGATGATACTTACAGTTGTAAATTAAGAGATGCAGACGATAATCCAATTTGCGTGCCTATGTCGCAACGTTGCGACGGCATTGAACAGTGTCCCAACAGGATAGATGAGGAAGAATGTTCTGTACTTTCACAATCATACGTCGTTCAAAATGAAGTACGCGCGCAAAATATGCTACCACATGTTTAAACTACTTTAGAGAGTATATATAGGATGTATAAATTAAGCTTACATTTTTCGATTTATCTATTAATTATTTATTTTTGTTTTATTATTATATTGGTTACATGCTAATTGTTACAATAATGTTATTAGACACTTGTAATTGGTTACACCAGTGGATATCTGCATATGAACGTGCATGGGAAATGGTATCCCGTTTGTGCGACTTCGGACTTTTCATATGATTTAGCGCTAAGTGCTTGCACGGCTGAATTTTACCCTAATCCTCCGCCATCATTTATAGAGTACGTCATTGATTTGTGTTCTCAATTTTTTATGTTCATATATTTTTCATATAATTTTTTCAAACAACTTGTTGAACAATTGTGTTAAATTTTTTAATTGACAAACACACATTTCATACTTTTGCATGAAATTATTTTGACGTAATTTTTCAGAATATATCCGGAAGTGGAGGTCGTTGGCGTATCTAAAAACGTCTTCCGTGGTCCTTACGTAAAAGGATTCTTCGGAAAGCATACGTTTGAATACAACGAATGTTCGAGCGCAGCGATATTCGTGCAATGCAAACAGATAACGAAACCTGAGAACCGTATTGATCAATTATCTAAGAACAGATTTGAGAAATTCAACAGTCACGCGAAACTTGTCACCTCGGAAAGTGAAAGAATTCATGAACTCTACTTGAATACGTTGGGACTGTTAAATGTAAATGAAATAGACGATGAGCAAGATGATGACAATCTCGTTGGAATAATCGGCGGTCATCCGAGTCTCGCGCGGTGGCCTTTTGTCGTCGCTATTTCAAAAGACGGTTACATTCATTGCGGAGGTGTTATTATTAGCGAGAGCAAGATACTCACCGCGGCTCATTGCGTGAACAAAAAGTGAGAAGTTGTTTTCAAAAATAATTTGATTTGCAATTTTTTAGGATTAACATATATTCATATATGTTATTATTATTATATATATATATATATATATATATAATAATAATAATAATATATATTTATTATTTATAGCAGTATAAGTATGTACATCAAACACAAATTTACATTTGAACAAAACATTTATTTTCAGGGATTCCTTAGAATCGGAGACTGTGCATTCATATTACGAAGTGATAGCCGGCATGCACAGATTTGACTCATTTTCACCGTTTACTCAAATAAGAAAAGCGAGATTTATATTTGTTCATCCTCAGTACAACGAGGATTTTAGCCAGTTCGATATAGCAATAATATGGCTCAACCAACCGCTTGATTTAAACCGATACGTTAATGTAGCTTATTTACCTAGTAATATCACTATGGGATCTGAGTGGGAGTTTGGTCCAACGCCGCAGTCTCAGTGCATCGTTATCGGTTATGGAGACTTAAAAGAAAACGGGACAGCAAGTAAACTAACAAACTTTAAACTTTATTTAGCGATAGGAATAATCAGCTTGCAATCTCAATAATATTTGAACATTCTATTTTTATTCGTAATTGCATACGTAAAATTGCAAACAAAAATCATGTGTAAAATTCACGGGACTAAAATCTTGTACATTTTAGCGGATTCGTTGCGAGAAGTGGAAGTAGATATTTTCGAATCGTGTCCGTATTACGACTGGAAACACAGCGATTCATTGCTGTGCGCGGAATATGCCGAAGGTGGTCGCGATTCTTGCGAGGATGACAGCGGCAGTCCCTTAATATGCAGGTGAAACATTACGTGGTTGAAGAAGAAATAAGCGCAAAGCACTTAATTGAGCAAGCGCGCCGAGAATATAATTGTTGTTACAAAATTTCTGTTCTACAGAAACCCAAACGAGACGTCGATATGGTACGTGGCGGGTATAGTCAGTCATGGATTTGGATGTGGGCGTGAAACGCCTGGTATTTATATGAAAGTGAAGTATTTTATGAGTTGGATGGACGAAGTATTCAGAGGTTCAGGTGAGTGCGAACAAGATATTGGTTTTTGATGTAAACAAATTGTACTTTCAAAATAAGAAGAAATGAAACATAAATTGCGCAAAAAATATTATCCTTTCTGATATTTATTATTTCCTTTTTCTTGAGATCGAATTGTACGATTTTTTTTCTAGTAATTGGCACGTTGATTGAACCGTCAAGTACCTGTCCAGGAGTGACTTGTACCTCGCAATTAGGTATATGCATCCCTGTTATCTCTAGGTGCGATGGCGAGACAGGGTGTTTCAGCGCAGAAGATGAAATGAATTGCCAAGAAGACTACGCTGCAAAGTGGCGGTTAGCAAATAACACCATGGTGTCAATGACAAATCCGACTCGCAATTCTATGAACAACCGTTGGCTACGTGAGTTATCGTTGTTGTCATTGCTCTGAAACAGATTCTCACTTTTTGAATAAAATAATATGAAAATTTAATATTACAGAAACAAACAGGGAAAGAACGCAGGATCCGCTTCTTCGTTACTTCGTCTACAAAAGAGTGAACGATGAAGACAATAAAAATGTTGCGGAAAACGATACGTTTGTATCAAGAAAATCGGTCGTGAGAACAACGTTCACGTGTGAAAAGTGAGTTGGTGAAAATATTTAAATTTTCTGTATTCAAACACAGTCAAAATTATTAATTTGATTTCTAAAGAACTCTCTTCAATGAGAGAACACATTGCGAGTTAACATATTCCTCTTCATGTTTACAGAATACTTCAAACAATAAAGCTCAATAAAAGATGCAACGGGCATTTGGATTGCGAAGACGGGACAGATGAAGAGAATTGCACGTGCAGAGACTATCTGTCGAACTTTCAACCGACAGCAATTTGCGACGGACATTTGGACTGCGTCGACAAAACGGACGAGAACGATTGCGGTATTGCATACGTCAATCATAATATTGGCGCGGTTTTTACTCCTATGACAATCGATTAATCCTGTTTCACACGAAAAAAAAAAAACAGATTTGCTAGAATAGCAAGAAATCAATTACTGTACGGCTAGCAAGAAAAACTTGCTGAGTTTATTGAGATAATTTGTCGATGAAACAAAAAATTCAATAGACTCAACAATTTTTCTTGCTAATAATAGCAAAACTTTTTTTTCCGCGCAGGTATATGCAGAGACGACGAGTTTTACTGCAGCAAAAGCGGAAGATGCGTCTCGATGAAAAAAAGATGCAACGAAATCAACGACTGTCCTTTCAAAGAAGACGAGATGGACTGCTGTAAGTACACACGATTTGTAATTTGTAGGACAGGATAAATATTGTGCCGTTTTTTTTTTTTTTTTCAGTCGCTCTGACCGATGGCGAGTACGTAAATGTGGACGACGATAACTTGACAGTTTTAAACACGGATGGTCTGCTCAGCCAATATTACAAAGAAACGTGGAAAACAATATGCGTTCCACCGGATGTTTTGAGCAACAACTCTCTGGTTTCGTCAATTGGACAAAACATTTGCGAATATCTTGGATTTATGTACGTGACATTTGTAGTAATAGTAGTTTAATGTGTGTGTGATACTGAGTATATATTTTATGAAGTTTTTCTTAAAACTAAAGTGAAACTCAAAAATATTAAAATATTTTTGTTTGCACGCAGGAGTGCGCAATCGGTGTATACGGTACCTGTGAACAAGACAATGCTGAAAACGAGGTCGTGGAAAAAGGACAACGCAACGAGTCATCACGAACCATCGCCAAGTAACGTTGCGGAGAACGTCACGTGCACGGCGCTACGTATTCGTTGCAGACCGGTTTTAAGCAGTAGCGTCGACACGCATCTGATCGTCGATCACAGAGCCAGAAATCATACCTACCTGTGGCCGTGGCTGGCCGCCATCTTCGTCGACGGCCATTACCGCTGCTCGGCATTGCTTCTCGAACCAGATTGGCTCCTGTCGAGCTCGAAATGCACCGAAGACATCAAGTGAGTGATTTTACATTTCTTCACAAATCCTTTTCGTGAAAATACGATTCGTCTCGATTGTCGGATCATGTTGCTCCACTTCATGTATTTTTTTTCAACGAGATTGGTTTTTTGCACTCGAGATTTAATCGCCGAGATGAGAAGAAGACGCAACAAAGAGTAAAATATATATTACAGATTGTCGGTGAATTATACGGCGGCTGTGCTTGGCTACAGTCGAACGTATCTTTACGTGGACGGACCCCATCAACAAGTATCGGTAGTTGACGAGATCAGAAACGTGAAGACGTCGGACATCTCGTTGCTGCACTTGAAGACCGCAGTGAACTTTACCCGTTACGTTAAACCGTTGTTTTTAGAAAAGAAGTACGTATACTTTATCATCTGCGTGTTTTACATCTCACTATGATACATTTATATAATCACACTTTTTTAATGTTATTTTGTCACTTTTACAGAATTTATCCGCCGGCGGTGAACGATTTGTGCGTGGCTGTTGGCACGGACGACAACCATGTCACGCAATCGATTCTTCTGAAATCGATCCTGCAAAATTGCGACAAGTGTTACCGCTGTTTCACCGAAGGTTTCGATTCCAAATGTTCGGTGAGTTTCGCGGCGAATTGTAATTAGTTTTTTTTATTATCTACACATTCGCAATATAAGAGTTTTAATTCGACCCGCACGTTTAGACTCAAAAAAAGGACGAAAGTTCATCGCCTTGGAGCGGAACGGTATTTTGTCGCGGCGCGGCAGGATGGTATCCCGCAGCCGTGTTTCACGAGAACGAAGGCTCGTGCAGCTTCCGAAAAACTCGAAATTTGACGAGTATCGATTACATCCACGCTTATCTCACGCAAATCTTAGGTGAGTTTGTCACGCTGAGATTTTAAATTGACATTAATAGTTTTGTTGATTGTGTCACAAGAACAACTTTCTGTTTTCCTTAAAATTGATTATTATTTTATTGCAGAGGAGAAATTACATCCAACACCTGAACCCGAATGCAACGGTGTTCGGTGTAATACGGGAAAATGCGTTCCCTGGTTTCAAGTGTGCGATGACGTGAAGGATTGCCGAGACGGAGCTGACGAAAACACAGACATGTGTATGAATAGCACCTCTATGGTCGAAAGAAGTATTGTTAATCTCGGTGAGTTAATTTTTCATAACTGCAATTAGCAGACCGATCAATCAATAATTTTGTGACACAGTGAATTACTGTGTTATAATTTTTTTCTCACTTGTGTTCCAACTCACCACTTTGTGTTTTTCTATGTAGAATGTTCGAAATCGCAATTGCGATGCAAGAATGGCATGTGCGTTCCGAAGAGCGCATTTTGCGACAGTAAAGTAGATTGTTCGGACGGAACGGATGAGCCTATAATCTGCACATGTGCGAACTATCTCGAATTGACTTCGCCGGAACGGTTGTGCGATGGTGTGCGACATTGTTACGATAAGAGCGATGAATCGCCAGAAAGATGTAACTGCACCGAAACCAGCTTCAAATGCAACACGTAAGACGCAACAAACAATTCTAACACCTCGATGCACGTTTTGTTTCTGAGTTTTGATGTGCTCGAAAAATAAAACAAAGATTTTTCGAAGGTTTTATACAATTATAATTGTTACATGTTTTTGTTCTACGTCTTATCTCTTGTATATGTGCAGAGAAAGTCTTACCTGCTTCCCGCTAGACTTCGTGTGCGATGACGAGAAGGATTGTCCGAATGGCGAAGACGAAGCTGAGTGTATAAAAGTAAATTCGACAGATAACAGGTAAGATTCGAGACTTGAAGCAATAAACAATTAAAGAATTGTTGTAAATTAACAAGTTTACAAAGAATATAACTTTGCCAAATTGGTTTTTAGTTTTGGTACAGGGGAAGTGATACAACGATCTTACGGCGTATGGCACTCTCGGTGTTTCTCGGAATCGGATAATTTGGAAACACAAGCGAAAATTGCTTGTCAAAAAATCGGATACTTAAACGGAACGATCGATTCCGAAAATAAAGCAATTTCGAGCAATCCTGTTGTTCCGTATCTTGATGAGTTCTATGTGATACGATTAAACACGGAAACGTGGACAGCTATGCATTACAATAAGCCGCTTGTAACTTTGGCTCCACCAAAAGAAACATGTCATCGTCTCTTCGTCAGATGCAGTCAATAAAATATTTCTCTTTCCACATTAAATTCATTAGGTAACACAACATACTTACATTTCATACAATTTACAATTTCATTTTTGCATTTTGTTCGCGCACCGTCAGATCAAGATATATTAAGTTTTTACATTGATCGCGGTGAGATGTAAAAAGAAGATAAAGCGTGTCGTTAAAAGATCAGTTTAAATAATTGTGATAACAAGAACACAGGCAAAGTGCATCGTTAAACACTAGAAACAATCATTTTTTCTCAAACAAAGTGTTAGATATAATTATTTGTTTTTGTTGTATATTTGTACAATCAAATAAATCTATGTGTGATAATTTTTTGTATTCTATCTTGACTGACAATTCTGAGTCCGTTTGAGAAAGGAGGAGAATCGAAGAGTCAGAACAGCAGTTTTTGCTCTCTCATGTCAACGTAAGTGTAACGTGCACGTGTAACAAAATATTTTAAAATTGCGAAGAATTCAAACATACAACGGTAGAAGTTCTGACTCACAAACCAATCTAACCTCGGTCAATATAAAATTCCTTGACGTCCTTGACAATCACGTCATCCATTTAATAACAACGAAATTTGGTAAGGCATCTTGCGGCTATTTTATTTAATTTTTTTATTATAAATTTTAAAACGTTGTTTTGTATTATCTATATAAATATATATTTACGCATTTTATTTTTTATAATTTAAATATCTCTCTTTTAATACATCAATCTAGTTTTTATTATTTATTTTCTACTCTCTCTCTCTCTCTTTGATTCTTGCAACTCGCGGTTGGCCAAAGAACCAGATCACCGTTTTCATTGTGAAACTTCAACTTTCGTGGCTGATTGACTTTTCCAATACTACTATGATCGAGTAGACCGCATATTCATGTGTGCGTTAGGTAGGAGATAGCGTGAATTAGTCACTCGGAGAATGTGACTGGATATCGTTTTCCGTCGTTCCGCGTGGCATTCGAAGGCAACTTGCCAGGAGAAGTCCGGGGGACGCAGTCGTTTACCTTCAACGGCAGCGACCCCATTCGCTACATTCCATCTGCCCCTTCTTCGTTCATTTTTTGTTCGATTCCATGTTCATTTATCTGCCGTTCCCGCAATTTCGTGTGCTCGGTGTTTGCGTTTCGATAAATGCAAATCTGCTCGATGATCTTAATTCAATGAAATTAAATAGTTATCACACACAATAAAAAATTAGAAAATCGAGTTTTTTACATCAAATTGTACAAAAAAAAAATAGATTTTTGTCAATAAACTAACTGAGATATAAAAATTTACGTAAAACATAAGTAAAATCTTCTACGATTTTTAACGTCATCATCAATGCATTCATTCATCCGTATTTTTGCTTTTTACATAGCGTTCTTCTTGATTCCAATACTTTATGTGCCGTTTTACGTCAAAAGCTGCCGCCCAATCGGGAGGATACAGCTCGGTATCGGTAAATTCTCGACCGACAGCCACGCGGAAACTCCTTTCCCGGTTCTTTCGAGCGAAAACGAGGGAGATATAAACCACGGCTGGTTTTTCTTCGGTGCACGCCCGGTTCTACCGCATCTTATCATAACCGCATCCTATTGTATTATATTTAATCCACGCGTTTTTCTTTCGTTTACGCTGCTCGTTTGCTACTCTCTATTGTTGTGATTATTTCCTGCTTTGTAAGCACGACGTGAAAACGTAATTTCACGTTGGCTCACTTCTCTCGTCGAGTCAAAGTCGAGTTGAGAATTTAACCGATGTATTTTCGATATCATTGCGGTTACGCATGACAGACAATCGCGATATATGTACGCGCGTGTACATACTTTCGATCCACTTTCCACGTACTTTCCGATAAGCAGATTCACGCTCTGATTGAAGTTTCGGATACGTACGAGAGCGAGTTAAAGAAGTACATGCGCATTGACTTTTCGAATAAAAAAAAAATAAATAAATAAATTTTTTTTATTCCGACACGTGAGAAGATATTTTGCGCAAATTGGTGTCTTTCGCAAATTATTAGCCAATATTGTAATCACCGGAAGATATGGAGTATATCTCGTTGCGGCGGAGCGGATGAAGCGAGTTTCTAGTGCGCGCTCGCGAATATTGTTTTAGCGCGGTTAAATACCTTTAAGTCATTCACATCGCTTATTAACTCACGCAACCAAGCACGTACGCGAGGCACGTACTTTTTTTTGCACGCCGGATGCTGTGCCTTATCGATTGCTCCATAGTAACCGGGAGCTCGGAATGTCGGTGATCATGCATATATGCATGACTGTCCGGCGACCACGGCGACCAGATTTATTCTGTTATTATAATACAATTCTTCTCCCCTTGAGAGAGCAATATCAAAAGTAGAATTTTTTTTCTTTTATCTTCTTACGTAAATCAATATGCACAATAAAATATACGTGTGTGTATTTTTGATAATTATCCTTTCTACGATTTTTTTATTACTTCACGAAGTTCTCCATCGTCGGATATTGCGCGCACTTGAACATGATGTACTTGAACATAATCTTCTCAGCTTTCTTTAAATGTAAACCAGTTGAAGGAGCGGCTGACAATGAGCAATCGGAGTTTTTCCTCGACGCGATTCAAGGCATTGATTATGCAATCAACATCAAGAGGAGAGGGTGGGTAGACTATGTGTAATTTAATTCCGAGAAGTACCGTTGATCCCGGTTGGTTGGCTTCCACACACCGCCTAAGGTTCTTCATTCCCCGCGCAACTGTGTATGCGCGTTTGCATGTGCACGCAAAGCGTTGCTCATGCAGGTGCACGAGCGTTGTATATAATACAACGTAAAAAAACAAAGCCGGATTCAGGCTAGATTGCTGCCAATTTTTTTTTTTTTTTTATTTTTTTTAATACCGAGGCGAATTTTCCGTCCGAGAATTATCCGCAAATCGATACTTTCACGTGGCGCGATTTTTCGCGTCGAGGTGCAAAGTGTATCGATACACTAACGTAGGAAATCGGATGTTGCTTTGGAAAAACATTTTCACTTGCACAAAAATATTTTAATCGCCTCGAAAAGCTTTTGTGGCGAAAACAGTAGAGAAAATGGTTTCTGATAAGCGCGTAAAACAAATATTTTTTTTATTCACAGTTTTAAATATAAAAGTAGCGTGTCATAATTTAATTGTTCCTTAAAGATATTCTGTGTTTGATTTAACAATATAAAATTCTGCGCAGTTCGGCGCAAACAGATTGCGTCTCGCTGATAAATTTTGTATTTATAATTATGATGTCATTCATTTTTCTTGGCAACAATGAAGAAAAGACGAGGAGGTGAGGTGCACTTGGCGAAGTGCAGGTTGAGAATGCCTGAACTAATGATCGTTTTGGAATGAATTACTCGCCGCTTTGGTCCGAACTGGACTCGACAGTGGAGGTAAGGACGGGCCACGGGCAGAGAAAGGATCAAAGAGTAAGACGCGACGACGTGGAGAAATCTCCCGTTGAACGGGCGCGAGAGAGACGACCAGAGAAAGCGGACGACGTTCAGGAATGTGTAAAGTCCTCATTACGAATTATATACCCGCATTACGTCGCTCGTATCCTTGATTAAACCCGCTCTGTTCCGCTTGGACTCATCGCCATTGTATATCTGCATCGCGCGTCGGATATGAATCATCCCGGGATCAAGGAAGTTCCTATCCCGTTTGTTGATATCCTCAAGAAATTTATAAACGATGACGACCGTGTCTGGCGTAATGTGCGGTGCGAGAAGAGACGTATAATGTAAATAAATAAATTAACACCACGACTCTTCCACAAGTTACTAAGTCAACAATTTTAAAAAAGAGGTTTTTGGTTTGTTGGACTTTCATTTACGGTGAAAACGCGGCGCGACTTATTATTCCAGCAGCTTCTCTTATTGGAGGTCACCGTGTTCGTCGTTGTTGGAAAAACGACCGACACGACAGAGCGAGTGCTACAACAAAAATCGATGGTTCCTTCGCATTTATCGACAACTTCGACACTTGCGAGCGAAGTAATCGCGCTTCGGTACCGTTACATCCTGGTGGTTTCCTGTCGGTCGTGGATTCCGATCCTTGTGTACAGTCGGTTCGGTCTCTGCGCATACACAGTTTGTCCGGAAAGTTCCCGGACTGA
>NW_018020584.1:1813893-1859830 GCF_002006095.1 Pseudomyrmex gracilis | reverse complement strand
AGTCCGGGAACTTTCCGGACAAACTGTGTATATTTTTAGCGTCTTTTCGGCATCGTCATTGTCACCTACTGCCGTGGACGGACGCGTGTGCGGACGAGCGTGCGCGCAACTTGTGCTGTACCGTAAACTCCGCCGATCGAGAATTCAGAATGCATCCGCGAGCGACAGTCTGGAATTCACGACGCGTCTCTGGAGGCTTCGTAGTTAAACACGATCGGTCCGCTGAAAATCGGATCGCGCTGGTTTTATTCATCAGATCGACATTGGAGTCAGAATTTTCAGACAAAGTATTTTCTTACACATTCAACAATTTTGAGATAAAAAAGATCTGCTTTAAAAGTCTCGCTGCAGAAAACTGCGGTGCAGCTTATTATATCTTGACAACTCGTTATCTCGCGCAGCTTTTGTACAGAAAATTGTTTCCAAGTTAGTCGGCGCGCGACTGCGCAGCGACTTCCTATATAATTATGCGAACGGCGACGTTGCGTTCACGATCCTCGCCTAAGTTTCAGTAGTCAGGGTCGATAATTATGCGTTCGGTTAAGTAATTCAAAACGAAGAGAAGAATTGCGAGCCGCGCGCGGAATTTTGTACGACTAAACTGCGCAAACTCGCAAATTGCGCTTGCCGAATGAATATTTATCGGTTGCAATAATGAAGTGCTATTGAAGTGCTAATTAACGCAAGCGGCACTACAGAGTGCCGGTGTTTTCTCGCCGACAGCTGTGCGAGGCCGTTTTGCTGGGATAAAAATAACCGCGGGACAATAAAAATGGCAATTATCGGCGCGGCACAATTTTAACTGTGCCTCGCGCACTAAGTGTGATCTCATCGCTGCGGCGGTAAAATTGTGTCAGCGTATTTCTCATGTTCAACGAATGCGAAACGCGGTATCGTAAGAATTAGGCAAGAAAGCTTGTACGTACTCGCATTACGTACTCGTGTAACTTTCAAGTTCAAGACGAAGCCTTATATACGTTCGCGTACATAACTCATGCGTTACAAACGACGTCCGTTTACTCTGAAATCGTTGCTTTGTGGCGCGTTTACCTGCAGTTCGCTGAAAATTTTTAAGTTTTGCCTCCAACTATATTTGTCTGTAACTACCTTGCAAGTAATTTTACGTTTTAGTGAAACGTGAGAAATTCTTACACAAAAATACCGCTTCGAGGCGAAGAGTTTCTCTATAATATAAAATCTCGAAAATATAAAAAATCTTTTCCGCAAGTTTTTATTGCGAACAAAAGAAACACAAAACATTTAACAAAGAAAAACCCGATAAAGTTCTAGAAAATTACAAACCCAACTAAAAGTTAAAAAGAAGAAACTTCTTCCTTCGTGAGCGAAGAAGGAAGAGCTAAACTATTCCTCCTCCGATAAGCGATTCCTTGAATGTCGGACTTCTCGGCGTAGCCGCGCGCGCTCAAAGAAAGAGAGTGATTATGATAAGTTTCTTGATGTCTGTAATGCCCCGACGATCGCTTTGACTGGCACAGATCGACCGCAGCCACGCGTGGAATGCAGCTATGCATCTCATTCGCCGTTCGACGTCCACCCGGTGAAAACCAGCGTGCAACGCGCGCGCGCACGAGGCGAGACACGCGGCAGATCGGCGCTCAAGTGCGTGTATGTACACTAGCCGGATAAAGAGGTCGTTGTAAATGCCCCAACGTTAATTCGCCGCAAGTTTTGTAGGACGCGCCGCGCCGCGCCGCGCGTACGAGGCAAGCCCGCTTCGTATGCCGAAGCGTTTCAGCGGTTTTACACCTGTGCGTCCCGCGCAGTCTTTTGGACACACATCGAACGGTTTCTCGTCGAGAGAGGGTCGATGTCCTACCAAACTCTTCCTAATCGTTCTGCATCGCACCTCGTCCGTGACCGTTCGAGAAAGTGTCTTAAAATTACCACGATCCTGACAAACTCAAGCTTCAAAGCTTATCACGTGTCTTTAACGAATTTCGACCTTAACTTCCTAAAAGTAGTAAAACATACTTCGAAATGTAAAGACTACGTCAAATTCTCTTTGATGAAATCTCGTTACAGACGGTAAGTTGGCATTGCAACTTCCACAGTCGACACCTTTAATTTCCGGTACGATTCCTCCCGAGTCGAGCAAGCAAAAAGTTTTGCGCAAACTGGCAAGACGATTTAGACTGTGTATCGGTGCAAAAGTAAAAGACGCGAACCGACTTGCGAATTGACAACGTAAGAGTATTACAATAAAATATGTTAGTGTGTTCTCTTTTTTTTCCATTTTGGTGAAAACAAGAAAATCTTGTTTCTTTCGAAAGAGTTGACCTTTCTTTGTCACGAGAACAACGACGAAATCGATTTCGACCCCGTAGAGTCGAGTGTAAAATCGAACGGTTCTTTGCCCAGGTCAACGCCTTGTCACGAACGTCTGACAATACACTTCGACCGACTGTAGCGATATATGGTCTCATACTTAATGATACATCGCTCCGCGATTGAAATGCACGTCGCACTTGAAACTTCCGCTGGTGTAACGTTATGAAACGACTTATCGGATCGATTATTGAGCGTCGACATTGAAGCGACACTGAACTTCAGATTTGGCGTCGCGTAAAAACCCCTTTGTCGACTTCGTTTGTTTTTCACGAGCAATTGCGCGGTTATGACTGATTGGCGCGTATCTCTCTCTCGTGAAAGAAAGTCGAGAAAGTCGGATATAATTAAACGGTAGCGCATATCGAAAGTTTCTTGATAAACGAACGAAAGCCGCGACGCGAATCGACCGGGTGGCGAACTGTATTAGTTGCAAAAGCGCGCGCGTTTTATCAAACAACAAGTCTTTTATTCATTTCCGTTTCGTTCGCGCGTTGTGTAGTTCGCGAGCTGCATCCGTGCGAGCTGCAGTTGCGTGCATTTCGACCGAAAGTGAAATTGCGTGATAATGATTGCGTCTCGAATTTGATTGAGTTACGCGATGTAAGCTCTCTCGTTAAACTCTTTTACACGTAAATAAAGTATGAAAGATTTTGTAAAGCTGAGAACTTGAAACGAGTAACGATCGAGCGCTACTCGGAACCGAATCAGCGGCCTGTTGCAAATCGGCGTGGCTGTCTCGGATTGCGTTTTCTGGCTTGGTAAGCAACTTAAGGATGATAGTTCCGTTTTATTTATAAAACAGCCGCGCGAAGATTCGCTCGCGTGCGCGCGAAGCGAGTTGCCGGGTTGAACGCCTCGAAGTGCAGCAGACCCGATAAAACTCTAACGGAATGCGCTTACATGCGCTTCGTTGTCACACAAAATTGTCCCGTTCGACTTTTCGTCCGATCGTCACCGCGCCGTCGAGATCTGGCGCGGTCTTGTTGCCGGGTTCGGCGCTAATTGCCAGTTGAAAATAATCGCGTTGGCGGCGTCGATGCGCGCTCGTTCCTCTTGCGTAACGTAAAGCGTACCTGCAGTCACGCTTGGCAAAAAGTGTTACGTCCGTTGCAATTAGAACGAGTAGAAAAAAAAAGACACGACACCTGAATTACCTCGACGGAGGTAATTAAGCGATTGTATATTAAGAAGAGATCATAGACGTTATGGTTTAAGTTTTCTATTGTATATCTGTGCGATTCTCTTTGTTTTCGAAATAATGAAAAAAGCGAGTTCTGAAGACCATTTCCCTTTTGCTCGCGAGAAGAAATATATGAAACATATCTTGTTACTTTCTATTGGTGCGTATCCATTTCTATATTGTTTAGATATTTTAAAGATAATCAATTATTCAATAATAAACAGTTTCTTCTTTGCAGTAAAAAAAATATCCGGTTTCCGCGTAAAAGTCGAACGTCAAATATCATCTCCATATCGTCGCTGCGGTTAAGATTGTCGGTTAAGATTTTTTTCTATACTTGCGGTTGTGTTACGGCGAGACAAATGACGCGAATCGAGTTTCTAGCTAATTTTTAATTGTCGATGTAAAGAGCGGATCTTTCCGAATTAGTAGCGTCGCAAGTTTTGCGGACGGATATCGTCGCACGTGAAATGCGATTTGTGAATTTGCGATTGATCGTTATCGGGTATGTACATCAACGCTCGTGCACGTCCAGCGTCATGCTCAATTACAACTTTCATTCAAGTACGCAAGAAAAAGAAATCTCCACGCCGGGACCCGGTCGTCGTACCCGACGTGGCGTGACTCCGCGCCGATCTGGCTCGACGACCTCTTCTGAGCGAGCATCGATGTCTCTTTTCACGAAACACCTACTTGCTGCAATCGCACGCCTACTTAGCCGCTAGTGTGCCGGAGCTTTGTATGCTCGTGCTGTTTCGTCAAGATTTGTGTCAATATAAATCGTGTGTTGGGGTCAGTTATTAATAAAAACGGCAACAGAAATTTTTTTACAGAATATTGTTTTTTTAATACAAATTTACATTTTTTGTGTGTTAATTTTTGATAAAAATTTAAATTTTAATAGTATAATAAATATTAATTAATATTTATTGTCTTATTAAAATATTAACAAATATTAACAAATATTAATTTTAATAATATAACAAATATTAGTAATTTCTTGTAAAGTTACTAACAATTTACTAATAAACAAAGATGAAATAGAAAGAATTGAGTAGAAAAAATGAATAAAAAAATATTGTTAGTGTTTTTAGAAATTAATAAAATTATTTGTTTAATAAAGTGTGAAGAACGTTTTAGGTGAGTAATTTTTGCAGTGTAAAATTGTGTCGCAACAACCTTTTTTCAAGGTGTCTCCTTAACAGTCTCTACATATCTACTCTCGGTAATAATGCGAACCTTTCTGGACTGGCTCAAGCCCGAAGCGATTAAATCCGAGTTCTACCGGCTATTTTGCCTTCGTGCTGCGTTCACGGCCGCGTTTTCTCGAATAGAAAACTACTTCTTCGACTCCTACGAGTATGGGATTAGAATCGGCACGAAAAGGACATTCATTGAAATAAGATATTGTTTCCAATAAGCAAACCGGTTGTGCTAACCGGTTTGACATCGAAATATTATTTTTAAACGATAAGAAAGGGTTTTTCTTTTGCAAATATAAAAACTTCATTTTTTTACATTTTTGTAAATGGAGCAAATACAATGATTTACTTGTAATATGCGTATGTAGCTATTAAAATTAAACTCTTATTCTTTTTTTCTACACGAATAAAAATTCATCAAGTAAAAAAATTTAGGTCTCAAATCACGACGTTCATCCAATTGTTTCTGAATTCCCGCTGAAAGCCGCCATTAGAGTTCGAGATGAATCTTAGACGTGCAAAGCAAATTCTTCTTTTCTTCTTTCTCTGTTTCGCGTTTCTGACGTCATTTTGCAGCAATCCGGCCGCCACGTGACAGGTATTTAAATGTACCGTATAGCTACCCCCGCAATGGTGTTCATGTAGCAAACAACACGAAAGTCGTCGTGTTCGTCCTTCCCTCGCGTCGCAACGGCCACTCGATGTCTCCTCCACCTTTTCTGCGCCTACGTTCACGGCTGCCTTCTTTCTCTGTCGCACGTTGCTCTCCTACAGGGGAAAGAAGAAGGCACTTCTGTTTCTCAGGTAACGCGCGCCGTTCACCTGGGCAGGGAGAGAGTCCGGTTCTTCAGTCTTGTAGCAGCGGGCCGGAGGGAAGGAGCTGCGTGACCCTGAGAACAATTGTAGGATTTTTGCTTTTCGTTTTGTCTGGTCTTTTCGCGTGATCTCGCTCTTCAGCGTAAATTCGCTCGATGAGAGACGGTGTCACCTTCCCTCTCCCGCCCACGTGAAAATTCATCTTATCGTTATCGGCAGTTCATCCATGCGGTCCGAATCTCGTTCCTTTCTGTGAAGTGAATTGTCATCAACAGACCGTGGACTCGGACTTTCAGTGGTGTTACATGTACCTTGGGACTAGACTGCTGCACCGTAGAACGTAGGAGAAACACATACGTAAGTTTATGAGAGAAATGTGCCGCGAGAATGTTTGAGACTCTCGTCTCAATCGGACGTGTTTGGCTCGAGAAGCGTTGATTTTGCGTGAGCGCGCCTTTCTTTCGAGCAGGCGCCACAGGGTCACTCGCATCGTCTGGAGAATTCGAGAGAATACGAAGCCAAATTCAACGTGTTTTACAGTACAGCTAGGTAGTAGGTCCTTTTGAAGAAAAAAAAGATCTCCCGTGAAGATGGCAGTTTTCCACAGAAATTATCTCGCAAGAAGGGTTCAAACTTTTTTTTAATCTTTAACAGATACGATGCAATGAAATGCGAATCTCTCTCTCGCCAGTGTGTGTAATTGCAAAACTCTTGATTAAATTTTTGATTGGAAATATGTAGAAGAAAATCACAAAATTGTGTTTTGTTATTATGATCTCAAAGACGTCTCGAGTTTGTTTGACATTTCTTCGACTCTAGCAATTGTAAACATAATAATCTCATACCAAAAACAGTTTGAATGACTGAGATAAAAGAAAGTAATTTTCTATTTTATCTGAACACCACACAGTTTTCTTATGTTTATTAATATTTTCTACTAAAACTTTAGATGATTTTCTGTGTACAGTCACGGGATGTATTTATGTATATCCATGACAAAAATGCCTCTGGATACATGTGTCGAAATTGCGTATAATTATATGTGTGGAAATCATTTACGACTACGCGAGAGATGTCGAAATTTACCGTTCACAATCTTACGCCTGCGATTTTCGAATTTCAAGAAATACACAACTGCCGATTGTTGATACGCGTTTGTTTATATTCTCGAAAGTGGCAAACAAAAACAAACGAAATTTATCGTAAAAGCGCTGTTCTATCGGAAAATGAAATGAAGCCGCTCAATGAGCGCGCACGCATTTACGCAAGAGCAGACATCAATCATTACGCAACACTTGACAAAAGTTCAACATGGATTTTTTTATAAAACATCAAAGAATCATGTAAATTTGCACCGGTTTCGCAGCATCTTCGCGCGCAGAAAACACGTGAATTAAAATAAAACAAAATACTGTGCTAATTGAATTAGCGATTTAACGATCTAATCTATGATGTAAACTAAGTAAGTCCATTCTTTAAAAAATTTATCTGTATGAGTAGTGTGAGACTGACTCTGCGTATCATGAAACTTAATGCTACACAGACCGTGTCATTTATTTCTCACGTTGATGTAACGTTAGGTTACACGCGCAGATTTTTTCAAGCAAGTTTGAATGTTCATTTTTCTGACTGTAAATAATCTAAATACTTCACACAATTCAAAATTTCAGTGTTACATCAATTTGTATAGATGATGTAAATTAATTATCTACTAAAATTTGATATTTTACGTATATATGTAGGTGAAATGCACATTGTGTATATATATATATATATAATTTACGGAAATCAGAAGCTTCTTCGTGAACTTCCTTTTCCGATGCTCACAAACGTGTCACGTCGATCTCTCAGTCAGTTTTTGCGTTGCAATTCGCGGGATTTTCTTTCGCGCATGTCGTGTTCGACACATCGCTACCGGCTCGATTCTGCGCACGGGGTTGCGTGTGGCAGAACTTCGCGTTGTAAAGCACTGTAGGAACGCGCGTAAATATAGAAGAGAAAGTTTCTTGCTTCGTAAATTTTATATACGTTGCCTTCGCTCTTCGTTCGCGCTCTGCGTTTGTAAAATGCTAATAGGATGTTTGAACGAACGAAATTACGAGTTTGCGCGCATTTGCGCGCGAGCTTCAAATGATTTAAAAATGCGCACTCGGCATGGATAATTTCCGCGGCATCAAACGCAGTTGCAAACTTCATCCACAAATGCCGCTTGGTTGCGAACGAGAAGAGAACCGCGATCCATCGGATTCCTTTGCTTGTTTTTTCTTTTTTTTTGCAATTTCTTTGCCTGAGTTGTTGGATTAGAGATAAACAGGTTCTCTATTCACGCATATATAATTTTTTATTGTATACATTAAAGTTTATAATATAAATATGTTTATTGCAGAGAACGGCATGATATATTACGTCATAAATATTTCCGCTGCTGTAAAACAGCTTTGCTTCTGAGTCCAGATAGTTTCTTGCGCGAAGAGAAAGAGAGAAATTATTGTAGAATATAATCTACGATACATTTATCAGAGATTATAAAGTATATTTTTTTATGTTTGGAGAAAGTTCTCTATTTCGATGAACTAGTTCTTATTTATACTGTTTGAAGAACATTTGCATTAGATAAAATTCTTTATGACGTGACCTAAAATACTTTCAACGAAGGTTAATCTCTCTGCCATTATGGCGGCAAAGAGAACATAGATCAGCCTTGCGGCTTTTGATAGGTGGGTAGGTAGGTAGGTAGCTGGGTAGGTAGGTAGATAGGCAGGTACATGACTTGGATACTGGCATACAGATAGATAAGTACCCGCACGTGGTATGTACCGAAGGATTCTGATTTCATCTTGCATATTAAAAAAAAGAAGAGAGAGAGAGTTTTTCTTCTCTCGTTTTTTTTGGTGATTTCTTCAGTTCTTACATCATTTTATATTTCGTGAAATTTTTATTTAAAAAAAACAAATCATTAGAATTCTGTTACCATATGACACGTGACATTCGTGATAGAGAGAGATATATATATATTGTATGATTCAACAACGTTCTTCAGTAATATTTTATTTAAATATATGAACGACCACACACATTTGGAATTCGAATTTTTGCTACACCTCGCTTGAATCCGTGACTTAACGACAAATTCGTTAAAGCTATGACGTTACTACTTGCCTGAGATTTACCGTTAGTCGCCGACGGCTAGAGCATATCATCGCCGTGAGAAATTCTAGTCACGTAACAGAGAGAGAGAGAGAGAAAGAGAGAGAGAGAGAGACACTTAGATGACCACCTCGAAGTTCTCAAACAGCCATCGATTATTATTAGTAATTGTTACAGTAATCGTTGACCTTATATATATATATATATATATCTTCACTATTATTTACACAGACTTAACAAATTACAAAATAGCAGTAAACTTATCAACGATTTTTCGGTTTGTCGCGCAAACCGCAAAATATTATTATACTACTCTCTCGTGGAATCTCGTGGCTGTTATCGCACGCGGTCGATAAAACACGCGCCGCGCGCTTTTCTCTTGTCGCCCCTACGTGATGCAGTCGCTGTTTTACGGTGACGAGGATCGTAATTGTGGCTTTCTCGGCGCTTGATGATAATCGCGCGGGCACATTTTTTTTTCCGCGCTGTCAAACGTCCGTGATGCAGCTGCGCCATGACGGTGTGCAACTTTGCACATGACCACGCCCCGAGTGCAACAACATTGCGAATTATAAAGCGAAAGAATTGTGTGCTCGCTCGGCTGGCATCCCGCGCGGCTCCTTCGGCAGCCGCGCCTCGTATTTTCACCTCACTTCGCCGCTCCTCCACATCGCGAATGCATCTCGTTCGAATCGCACGCGCGGCCGCCACGCCGCGCTTTTGCACGTGACCGCCGCGTTCGCGACAGCGCGGCGCCCGCTATATCTCATGCTTTTCTCGGTCGACGAACTGCAAGAAATGCGAAATTGCACGGTATCGGCGCGTCACGGGTCACATCGGGTCGTCGTGTACAAACTATTCCGCGATTCTGGAAGTCTTGGTCTTTATTAATCACGTAACGCGTTCTCGTCTTGTTAGTTTTATACACAGTTCCTGCAGAATAAATTGTGCAGTTTGGTTTAATAAAAGATCGACGCTCTGAGATGCCTATCAGAAAGAAAACTAATGTTCTCTAGAAGAAAAAACTGCCATAAATATATAAAATAAAAAATATACTTACTGTCGTGTTTTTTTTTTTTTTTTGATTGGATAAATTTATATGACACTTTTTTGCGATTGCTGAAGAATATTAACAAAGCGGTTAAACAATGCCTGCTCGTCTCTGAAAACGAACGTCACGTTTCTTCGCGACGTTCACTGATCGCGTGACATCGTCGTTTGCAGACGGCGACAAGCTTTATCGGTCAGCGAACCGTGAGAATAACGCGCGGTATAACAAACGTGTTAGGTAGATAGGCGATATCGCGAGAAAACGTGTCTCAAACCTCGACCCTGAATTTTCATCGGCCGCCACGTGCATCCCGCATTCAGGAAACAAACGGTAAACGCCAGAGGCCGGCCTTAATGAGGACGATATGACAAAAGTCACGCTCACGAGAATGACGAGCAACACGGCTGTGCTTAATGACGTTCCCGTGTCCTTCGCGCGATATAGAAAAACAGAACACAAAAATCCATTAAAGTAGCGTTCTGTTAAACTATTTTTTAACAAGTGTATCTCATATAAATTTATTTCAATCTTTGTGTTTTTTAAATTACAATTTAAAAATATACATTAGCACGCAAACATATATATTACGTGACGTTTGATGATCTATAAATTGGCTTACATTTCGCGTTAATAACCAGTTTCAGTAATGGGCGATAGTTGCTCGGTCGCTCGTTGCGTCAAGCTCGCAGACCTAGTGGAATACCGCGGAATAATTTAACGGTAGCCTGTGCTAATTGGTGCCTTCGTTTATACGAAGCGAGAAGCAAATAAAATACGAACATGTGAGTTACAATACCGAACGGAATTAGAAGAGAATTGAGACAAAAAATTACTTGTTACATCGCAACGAAGCCGGGCTGAATTTCTGGAATAAATCGTGTGCGATCCTCGCGTCGACTTGTGACCCTAATAATACCCGGCTACTATATCTCACGTACCAGAATTCCTCAATTCTGAAAGCGACGACGGGAAATGCGTCATATCAACGCTATTGAGTGAAGAACGCAGGTGGCTCCAAGAAGTCCGGGACTGGGATAATACATTTTCACAATCGTCGGTCAGGCGAAAGAAATGCCGACCGACTGGTCGTTTTACGATCCGGTGTTAGATACCACTTTCGACCATTGTACGGTCGACCAGAGCGCTGCAATGCCGTAGAAACGTTTCGTTTTATCTGTCGTTGTGTACCGCGCGTGTACACGCGTTGTGTCGTGAGATTAAACGCGCTCATAATCTTGGTCTCTTAAGTAAGTAATATCCTGTCTTTGCGCGTAAAAAACCGTAGGTGTAGTTTTTTAGAAAATAAATTGAACGGGCAGATGGCGAAGAAATTAAAGCTCGCTTGCGCGCGGCAAGGAACAAGCCTCGTTGTATGCTAACGATTGCGAATGGCAGTGACGAAAGAGGGGGAGGTCCACATCCCGACCTTTCGTACAAAGGCGAGTCTGCTCAAACTTCCTTTAGAACATAATAATTCTCACACAAGAGAGTCTGAAAGGTATATAGTCTTTGAAAATACACCCTTTAATTTCCCACGCGTTCCTCATTATAATTCAAGTTCTACGCTTCGATAAACGTCTGTCAACAACATTTTTTTCCAGACTATTTATTTTTATTATATTTATTAAATTATGTACAATAAAAAATTAATGAAGAGACATTCGTGACGGTGTTATCAAGTGTGCCATGTCGTGCTACTTTACGTACATCGTTACGTAAAAAAAAAAACATACAAGAGAAAACGCTGGTTTGGGATGACAACCGGAAATTAGATCATGTCTTGTTACAGCGCGATGTCGAAGCTGCGCTCGCCAATTCATCCAAGACGTGTATAACGCGATTACGGTAACACTGAGGTAATCAGGCCACATGTTGTTTCCATTCACTAAGAGGCGCGACGGCGTGCAAAATTCTCACGGAGTCATAGTCAGCCGCGTTTTATTACGTTTTACGTAAAGGATAATGACTGAGACGTCTTCTCCGCGCGCAATTCTTTAATTCAATTCTTCCTATCTTATAATCAATTTTGAAATCTTTCATAGTTCGTTGTTCTTTCTTTGGCAATGTGTTGTATGTTCTGTTGCGCAAAGTAAACATCTCTCATTGTGTCCATTAATTAAGAGCGACAATTTTTTGAAAAAATTTTTTTCACAAAGAAACAAGCGGTTTGGTAAAACAATATTATTTATAGAACGTGGCAATAACAAAATGCAATTCCACGATTAACAAAGTGGTATAATTATTTCTAGTAGTACATATTATTGTACATATACTGTTGTATACTATTATATTGTACATGAGCTACTGTTATATATGGAACATAAGATAATGATTACGTAAACTTCTCGTGTATCACGTGGGTCGAATACATCCGCGAGGAATCCGATGTCACGATGTATCGATTACCAATTTAGTCATGGACCGGATACGTTGCCGACGATGGAAACCGGAAGTGGTCGGCCGACAATACGCAGCGGTACTTCATTCGTGATTGCCGTATTTGAGCAATACGTTCATGTGCGTCCGTGTGTACATCTTATCGAGTCGATGAACTCGAAGAAGCCTATGTCTGTGTTAAATGAACAAAACAAAGTTTTGTAATTTCGAGCGTCGTTGGAGTCATCTTTAAAAGCGAAGAGAACACAGGAAGATACATTTTGCATTCATCTCGGAAATGTCGCAAACCAATGAACACGATTATACGCGCCTCGCAAAAACCGTTCATCCCTTCATCGAAGAGACATTTTAGAGAAAAATATTGTATTTCACGTAGGCAAACTCGATTTCACTAACTTTCATTATCGTGTAATTATCTAATAAACTGAAATATCACTTCTCACAATTAAAATCACTATTACGAATTCCGTTTGAGTTGGAGCGTGTGATTTTCGTTTCGAAAAAAACAAAACGTACGTCTGTAAGTAGCAGGTTTCCTGAATAAAAAAGCAGATATATCGATACTTGTATTTAATTTCGATATCTCGAAGAAAATGCGCGTGAGAAATGTATGAAACGAGAATTCACCGCCAATTAAGATAAAGATACGTTCGGAAGATACCGCAATTATATTTATCACAAATTGCGGTATCAGCGACACCGTCGGGCGCGCGATATGATATTAAATGTGACGGTAAAAAGGTGATAAAACCTTGAGAAATTCGTTACCGTAGTTTCACAGAGAGTTAGAAAAATTAATCGCTCTGGGAAGTGTTTTTTTTTTTTTTTTTTTTTTTTACGAAATCCGTTCGGAAGAAATATACGAAGGATATGATACAGGAGCGCAATTAAAGACAGTGACGTTAGCTAGTCGTTATACAGATTGCAGTCGGTACGCGCGATTCTGTGCTTCAAATTAACTCTAAATATCACATTTATTACTGTAATTAAAGACGCGCTCGCGCAATCCGGAATCGCCTTTTATTACGGTTTATACAATATAATTGATCGCGATGTAAGGATCAAGATACAGCCAGGATATCCAGTTAGAAAGTATGTTTGCAGTACTATCGTAATTACACGACGATGCGAACGTTTCCTGGTAACACGTAGAGACCGTTATTCGGCACACTGCGCGCGGAAGATACATAAATTTGTCCACAGCAGCTGATATCTCGCTTGCAATATCTCGCTACACTTTGACTGTCTGGAAAATGGCAATTTTGTATAATGCACGTTCCCCGATACGCACTTGACCGCGTACAAACGCGAAACGTCTTCTCTCAAGTTAGTTCGAAGAAGAATGATTTTGTTGCATAGTCATAAAATAACTTGTTGGAGACCTTGCCGCTGCTCTGTTTTTTTTTTTTTTTTTCCTAACCAGGATCGTATAAAAAAACGCGCGATTTCTCGATTGGAATGATGTAAATCGTTTATTACGGATTTGTATCCGATCGTCTGGCACAGTTTGCCGATCGATTTCCAGTACCGAATTATCCTTCGCGTTCTTTCACGCTCGGCTACCGCGCGAAAAGCACAGAGAACGCGCGCTCTCAGAAGTCATTGCTCGCTTTTTACACGCACCGTTTCGTGCACCGCTTAAACAGGAAACCCGAATACTTTCTAGCGCTGACCTACAGTCAGTCAGCGCCTGAGATCCTTCTGTCCGATATTTATGCGTAATTATCTTTTTTATCCTCACCAACGCGAAGTCGGTAATTAACGATTGTGAAGTGCATGAATGATACGCAACTCGCACAACGCTATTAATACACAAACCGACCGGTAACATTGTGTGCAAACACGACAACGAGCGTCTTTACTATTTCCAACAATCTGTCGTTTAATTTAAATATTTCTTGCGTGCGTTCATTTTTTATGCACGTTCAGCTTATAAATAGATAATAACGAACATTATTCCCCTCTGTTGAATTATTCGCACAATTGACATTTAAATTCCCTCGGAGAACGCGAAGGGTATCCCGTTTCAGCATGATCGTGTTGACAGCGCATATTAGTTCTTAATATTTTATCAAATGAGCCTTGGGAATTTTTCATGCGCGAAAATTCTTCTCTGATCGAAAGATATCTCGAAACACGCCCTCGCGCGCTCAAAGGAATTAAAATATACAAGATGCGGAAAAACAGGTTTAACTTCTTTCCGTTTACCTACTATCAAACATTACACGAGGAGCAATTCGAAGGACGGCGAGCGATGGACTTGCTCGATTCCATTTTACCGGTTTTGCATCACAAACAGGAGCAGGACGATCCGCACACACAGACGCGCGTCGATGATGTTTCCTCGGGAGAAGAAAACGCTTCGTTCACACCGCGATGTGTGTTTGTACATAAACATTACACATAGAAACGCGCGTACGTTGTGACGCGCGTCCGGATTCCCTGCTAAACCGTTATAATCGCCGAGAATCGACTATCGAACGGAGCGCAACGCGGCCGGGGCGTTTAGCTCACCGCAGGAAGTTTTCCTGCCGCAACGACAACGATCGTAATCATGCGTAATCGTAATCTCGTCTCGCGGTCGGTACCGATAGCTACTTCCTGCGGATTGTAAAATCTAACGGGTCTGGCGATTCAGCCGAGCGATCGAACCTCCGTTCAACATCGGGACGACAACGCGCGCCCGCTTCTTACGCAAGTACAGCACAAGAGGAGACTCGCAAGTCTCATTCCAACATGCAAATTAACTTCTTGCGATCTGAAATATTTCGCAGCGGATGGAAGAATCAAGAAATGAGAAGAATTAATTCCACAATTGACGTACCCACGGAGTAGTGACAGTAATCGACTCGTTATCTTCTTCTTCTTCTTCTTACGAAATCACGAAAGTTCCTAACTGCGTGTTCGACCATTGTTCTTCTGTAAATACCTCTTACTTTTCTGCGTTTCAAATTATTTCAAGTATATCTCTCTCTCTTAATTCGCCGCGGCGAACGAAATCCTGAAGTGTATAAATGTGTGTGATTAAGGAAGAGTTCTCGCGCGAATTGCTCCCACGACGCAATCGGAAGCGACAGCATCTCCGAATCTCCGCTGAGTTCTAATTACCACTTCTTGGTTGCTAATTGAACGTGAGTCGCACGGTCGCTTGCTCCAGTTAAAATATTGCGCTTCTCCGAACGGACAATAGCGCGTCGATTGCATAAAAGCGACTGTGTAATGACGTGAAATATAATAAACTTTCGCGATTCATCGCTGTATGTGTGTGTAATGTCTACTTCGTTTTTGCGCGAAGCGCATACATACATTGTACGAACAAGCTAAGCGCTGCGAGTGTGCGATCGCTTTCCAGCGCTTCCCACGAGTTCGCTCATCCGACGCGCCTCGCGGCCGTTGCGTCACACGTCTGTTCGTAATCGCTTGCGGAAAACGATAATGTATATAGAACGACCTGATTAATCATGTAATTTTATTACATGTCTTGTGGCACAATCGTGGATTTAATTTTATTAGAGTTTAAAAAACACATTTCAAGTGTAAAACAAAATATATTAAATTTATGTATTCAAGAACATATATTAAAGAGATATAAATACACTAGAGATACTCTGTGAGAGATTTATGTTTCAAAAAGGGATTTATTTTAATATAAACCTACGCAAATAAATAAATATGTAGAATGTCAGAGCAATGGATGAGAGAGAATGACGCGTAATGTTCGGAACAGCTTGGTGAAAAACAAATGGTTGGTGCTATTGTTAACAGATATAGGCGCGACTGCAAAGAGGCAATAGAACAAGAGAGAGCGAGAGAGAGAGAGAGAAAGAGAGAGAGAGAGAACGCGGCGTAACGCGTCATCAATAATAATCTCGTGGTCGGCGACGGTTATCTCGGTTACGCGGCGAGGTATGCAACTGCTCCGTGCCACAATTCAGCTACAGAAACCGTAAGGAATTTTATGGGAACCGGTGTGTATTCGACGGTGTGTACAGAAACGGGCGATAAGTCTTCCGCGTTCTTTCGCGATTATGATGAACGCCCGACGAATGTGAAAAAAGTCGATAGATCGCTGTTGGATGACCAATCGTGCGCGGTTTCTAAAAATAAAACGACGCTCGCTAATTTTCAATGCATCGATGACAGAAGCGCATTAGTCATCAAAGAAATCACATACCTCGTTCATACATCGTTCAAACAATATTCCACAATAGTAGTTTAATTACATAGCCGTACCCGTAGAGATGCGAGATTAACGCCTACTCACATAATTTTCTCATCTGTTGCAGGAATATGCTGATAAGAGAGTTGGCGGCCATATGGGTCGCCGTCCTCTTGTGCCATCTTCAGCTAACGGAGTCTCAGGTGAGTGTGATACTATCAAAGTTTCAGCAGAACTTCAAAGAACGTCGCTTCGATCCGCGCTACTTGTGGCTAAATTATTCGCGTTTAACTCGACGCTCGTAGTTTTTTTTTTCCGCATTTATTGCGTCGCGTTTCTACAAATTGAATTCTAAATTTTTCGCTTGTTTGCTGATATATATTGGCATTCTCTTACGAGAAAAGTTAAGTCGCTCAGCGAAACGTGACAAAAAAAAAAAATATCTCGGGCGCTTTTTAACTTAACCGCGTCGTTCGAACGAAGCAAACTTAAGCGCTCGGCGAGGAGTAATTTCGTTTTACGAGGCGGAAAAAAAGTTGCGGCTCCGCGCGCAGCGGAAGGACGGAAGGAAAATACGCAAGAGATGACGGGACGAGCCCTTTGTAAGGATTCCTGGGAGTTTCTACCTCGGGTTATGAAGTAATTGGTATGTCGGCGACGAGCTTCGTAGGAGTTAGCGGTGTGCCGCGGCTCGTTTCCACGAGATGTGGCATATGTGAGGTGAAAGTGAATTTCTGTGTACAAGCGCGCCCGCGCACGTGCACATGAACACGTACTGGCACTAACGCGCGCCTCCACGATCACAGCAAACACACACACACACACACATACACACGTTGTTACAACATTTTAAACCATGCAGGACGTAGATAGCGCGCGATTCGCGGGAGAAGAGGAAACGTGGAATGCGAAGCCCAGGTGTTTTTCGCGCGCGCGCGAGTAAAGTTGAGTGTTTTTCTTGAAAGACTGACTAGAGTTTCCGTTAAAAAAAAAAAGCAGCAATTTGTCCAGCAATTGGTGGCGGAAAATTAAAATTCTTGTATAGATTTCTCTCGCGGATTGCGTTTAATTTTTCACGCGTTTCTATACTTCACATATACGCTTTTCAGCACTTTCGTTTGGTTTAGAATTTAACGGTCGCCCGCGCGTTACGTTTTCACCTCGCGTAATCCCTCAACGCGCGTCTCCTCGCGTAACAATTCAGTAAACGTTAAAATCTTACGTAATGTCACGTTCCTATTGTAATTTGCTGCGAACAAATTGAGTTTAATAGAAGTTGCACGTGCGCGGCTGCGCACGGTTTCTCATTAAAGCGCGCGACTCAATTTTCGCGAGGCGAACTCGCGCGAGAATGCACGAGAGGGTGCAGCCTTCCTCTCAGAGCTGCCGCAACTCTCTTGCACACTCCTCTCTCGCAGGAATGTAGTCACCGTTATGTCACCGATACACACGCAATACGTACGTACAAAAGCAACGAAATATACAGTCGCGTCCCGGAGTCCGTTCTTCTTGGAGTACCGAAGATACTTTCCTGCCTCCTTCTGGGAGTCGGACACAAGAAACGAAGATTGTCGGACAGATTGCATCTTCACTTTCTCCCGCGCCAGATAACAATGCGTCTGGCACGTTCGAGTATAGTCCGCGGCACTAGAGCCATTGAGCGAAAAAAATGCTACTTCCGTTTGTAAAACGCTCGTGCAAAGTTTTATTAAAACAGATGAAAGTGCAAACTTTCGAGTTTTATTGTAAGTTTTAAAAGCCAAATGTTAAATCAAGTGTCTTTACACAGCATATCGATTTCAGATATTAAATGGCTTTATTCTCTCTCTCTCTCTCTCTTTCTTTGTCTCAAGAAAAGCATCGAAAGTTGATATGTATTGAAGTTCTCTCGAATATCTAGACGCTAAATATTGACACCTTATCACGATGCTGATTGGTTCGTTTTGCAGTTTGCTTCGCATAGCTGGAGACATTGTCAAACGTGTGTTGTTTGACAGTTCAATGTAACATAAAATTACATAAAATTAATAACAGGCACACATAGCGTCCGTCTAGTTCTATAAAATAATAATAAATAAAAAAATCTAAGAGATGTAAACAAATTTGAGTAAAATATATTTTTAAGCACAAATAAATTTTAGGTACAATAAGTGCTAATCTTTTTTTTTAATTTACAAAAGCGCTATTGAGAATTCAGTGGATTTTCGAATGTTAGTATAGGTATACGTGCAGGAATGTCAGATATCTGACTTTAAGCAAACGTCGCATTTCTGTTGCAGGTTCCTAATACAAATGTCTTCATCTGTCCAAACGGTGAGTAACAATATTTATATATTTGCTTGAGCAACACTTAAATCGAACCCTCTCTGCCTTGAAAAGGTTATTTTCGGTTTTAACGTGTGTGTGCACGCGCACACACACACCTGCTCGAGTGAGAGACAGGTTTGAAAAGTTTCAGTGATAAATCAAATTTTTTACTGGAAACAACGTTCAAAAGATCTGGCTTGCGCGTGTGATCTCGCATATTCTAAGCAGACAATTTTTAAAAGTGAGAAAAATGCAAAACAGAAATCACGCGGACGTGTCTATTTATCAGTCACGTCTTTGTGAATAGTTAAAAAGACTCGTGATGAGAAGATGTGATGTGAAAGTCGCACCGTAAAGATTTTTTTCTTTAATTATATTCGGAGACATCGTAGAAATCGGCATTGTTGAGGCGATTGGACGTTAGGTGACTTTTACTTTTGAGATCGATGAATGTTAGAAGTTAGTTCTCTCAGGAATCATGACGAAACAAACGGGGCAATAAAATCGGCTCAGCGATTTTCGAGATTACCGCGGAAATATAAAAACAAGTGTCCGACGTAGCACAGGATAATTTCAGGATATATAATTGCGGGAGAGATAAAAATCATACGATTGCCGAAGAAATTGAATTTTCTCTCGGAAACAAAACAATTGACTGGGTGATAATTCTAGTCGCGAGAAAAAAGTTTGTTCGTAGTTTAAAGCTGTCACGACGCTTTTCGTTCGATAATCTAGTTTTATTGAAAGAAAGTAGTTTACTCTCTGTCGCGAATGATAAAAGTTTAGTTGTGACGCTCGCAAGCGCAGAGAGTTGCAAATAAGGGAAAGATTCTTTTTTTACTAGGTCGCGCCACGTATGCCATTTAAATGAGCAAGGAAGCGCTTTGAATCGCAAATGCAATTATACGCCGGCCGTGCACGAGGATTTCAAAAATGAAGTGCACGCGCGTGTCCGATAAATAAATCTCGTGTGAGACAATGAGGATAAGAGTTCGGCCATTCGTAACGCTGCTCCACTTTTCCTCGTTACTCGCCGATGCAATTAAGTAGGTTGCACGTACCATATGGGACCGCCGGTCGTTACCCATAAGTCGCGTGCGCCGGAAAAATTGCAAGTGCTAGCTATTCTCTTCCGTGTTAGCGAGGTTTCTTTTATTTTCTCGTTCTCTTTCTTTGTACGTCGATTAATCCTCGTTTTGCTCAGTCGCGCCCACGTCTTCACGCGAGTTATTGTTGCATTTCCGTGCAAAACGTCGGGACAAAGCAAAATTATTCTGTGTGTGAATAACGTTTTTCCGTCGATATTTCCGTAAACATCTTAATGTGATAAGTGAAGAGACAAGACCGTAACTTGTAAAACAAAATGTCGCATTTTTAATGCCGATAACTGAATTTAGAGATTAAAAGTAGAATTTTCAATCTCGAGAGACATGTATCTTTGATGGGGCAATTTGTGCGATGCGTCATTATGCCAACGTGTTACGTTATAGATCGGTAATCGGGAATAAAAAACTTCGCGGAGACACGTATAATTTTCTTATTAATATGATAAGTGCCAGCAGTGGAATCCACACTACTACGTGTGTCGGCAGCAGTCTAGTTATACATAAAACATTTTTTACATTCCACACGTTGAGAGCACGCCCTCCATAAGTTTCGACATCCGATCTCATGTTGTATGGATTTTAGGATTAAATAAATTTTCCAAACACAGCATCCTCTAGAATCGAAGGTTCACGTTCGATATGACTGATATCATGTTTGAACCGAATTTCTGGACGTACAATAGTAGCGCGTTTGGTGGCGAGAAATCAGGTAGATCCAAAAGGACCACGGGGAAAACAGGACGAGACGGCATTCCTAAACCGTGAATCCCTCCGCGCATCTCCTCCACGATCTCCTGCTTCTTCTTCTCGTTCTCCCTGGTTTTCATTATACATCGTCCTCCGTCTCGTCATCGTCGTTGTACGCGACCCTAAAAATATACACCGACGTGTACTCGCTGCCACAGTTATCTACCTTCCACTCGGAGGAAACTCGACCGAGTACACACACCGTCGAACGGGATTCCAAAAAGTAGAACATCCGGCAACACGCTCGCTCATCTGTTCTTACGCGATCATCCGTCGTGCTATGTATGTATGTACGTTGTACGCGCGTGTACTCGCTCGCTCGCTCGCACGCGGTTTTTGCCGGAAGAACGTATCCAGCGCGAAGAGACGGCCACAAGCGCAGGAAAAGAGACACCGTCTTGCGTGTCCAAGCCAACGACCCGAAGAATTATATCATCTTTCTTCTCTATAATAAAATTTTAATTAAGTAAAGTTTTATCTCGCGATCTTCATTCCATCCGTTCATTTTTTTTACACACTTCCATAGAAATTTTTTTATCATTACAGTTTAAAACAATTAAATTTTTTCAAGCTTCAACGCGTATCATCCTTGTGGATTTTTTTAATGCAATCTTCCTCATTTTTATTCATATTTTCTAATAGCGACATAATGTTTTCCTTCTTTTCTCAAAACCAATTCAACCGCAACGGGATAATACGCACATTGTGATCGTCGAAGTTAAAATATCACGCCCGTCTCTTCTCTGAGGGAAAATAATATTTTACATATACGTTCCTCGAACGAGAAATGCTAATGGTTGTCGGAGAGAACCGCGTGCGTGATGCCCAGCATGGCCGTTTGACCTTTTGAAAGAAAGGAAGGTCGTCATCAAGTCTCTTTCTCTCTCTCGACAAGTCCAGCGCCAACTGCATCAGCAATATGACTGAGGAATGCCGCGTACATCGTTTCTCTTCAACGCGCGTTTCGGTCAAACTCGTCTCTAATTAAAAAATAATCTTCTTTCGTTAAAAATAATTTTGATCACGAGAGAATTTGTAACGAGCAAAAGAGTAATTATGTTTAAAACACTTGTAAAAAATAAAGCAAAACATGATATCAAACTTTTTTATTTTTAAAACCTTTTTAAAGCCTTTTTAAAACTTTTCTAAAACCTGTTTACTCTAACAAGTGCGTCTTAAAGCATTCTAAGCGATCGGAGTTTACATAGAATTTTCTAATGTAACCGGATGTAAAAAACAATAGGTGTTGATAAGAAGAGTGTAGCAGAAGATACGTCGAAGAGTAAACACATGTTAGTTACAACCAGTCGAGACAAACTCGTTGATACGTTGCGAGATAAAGTTCCATTATTTCAGTGAAGTCCCTTTCGACTGTCAACCCTCTTATATATATAAGGCGTGCATTAAAACCGATCGAGGTCGTTGTGTCCGTCACTGTCGACGCAGGTCACCGATTAACCGCCTTTCCTGTGTGCTCACCGACAGTAGATGAGCAAAAGTATCCGGTTGCGTGGAAACACTTACATACTTCAGAGTAGGGTTTCCTGTTTCTACGCTTTCCAGAAGTTCTTAACTTCGGACACAAACCTCGTGTGCGATGTAAGAAAAAAATGTATTAAACAATACATAGAAATTTTGTGTGTAGTTTTTTTTCTTTTTATTTACAAAGTCACTGTTTAGCAACAAGACAATGACTCGCAGCGAGTATAATGAAATGTTGAAATCGCATGTTTGCGATGCGTTATTACAACTTTGTGCATGGATTTCTGGCAGGGTAGACAGTTTAATGTGATGTTTCTTCGTTGCGTAGGATGGGAGCTGCGAGGCATACACTGTTATAAATTCTTCAACATCAGACACTCTTGGGAAAAAGCGGCGGAACTATGCAGGAGGTAAGCCACGCGCTATTAATCCTTCCTTTTATTAGTTCAGCTATCTAAAGTTCGACCTTAATAAGAGACCGATGTCTCTCTTGTAAAATAAAAATTAAAAAAAAACGCGATATATATCGCAACTTGTTGGTTCAGTTATCTCGAGGGAGAAACGAATCTGGGAAGAAATTCTCTTCATTCTTGTATGGATTACGCGATGTTAACAGCACAGATCTTGACGATAATCTTGATCATCTGTTGTAGGTACGGGAGCGAGCTGATGGTGGTGGAGTCTTACAGCGAGAACAATATGTCGGCTAGTATGATCGGCCGGCATTTCGATCGTTACTGGCTGGGACTCGCTTCGCTCGACGATCTGCGAACCAACACTCTCGAGTCCGCCGCAGCGATGCTTGTCTCTCAATATGCCGGTTCGTAATGCACAATTCCGTTCTTGCTCGATTTACTCGCCGCATTCTGCGCGAGCGAATCTCGTAATCCCGGGTGTACCTTGAGCACACGCGCGCGCACAAACACACACAGAACCGCGCTTCTCTCTGCTTTATTTTTCTTGTGCGCGTGATGTCTTATTCCTCGCTCTTCGCCATTAACGATCGACTACAAGACCTTGACCGATATTCCGTGTAATATAATGGAATCCGCAAATGCGTCTCTTGAATCACAAAAAAGATAAAAATTTTAGAGAATGTCATATGTTATAATTCAATTTTCTGAAAATCCATTTACTGTAAATTGAAGATCTAAAAATTTTTTAAATTTAACTTTAAAACCTTGAGTTTGATTAGAACTTTTATAGAAATTATATAAATATTATTCGAAAATTTGAAAGATCTCTAAATTGAATATAGATTAATTATAGTTTAATTGTGACGTATTCTGGTCGTGAAAAAACAGCTAATTATTACAGAAAAAACATTTATTAATGTCAATTAATATAATAAAACTCTGGCTTGATTGTTTCTGAACGTATTACAAAATTAAGCGGACTAACAATAATACGCGCGCGCGCACGTTTCGCTCCGATCTTCCATACGCGCGGGGCCAGTTTCTATCAGGGTCACGGAAACGCGGAACTCGCATACATACACACGGCACGAAGACACACTTTTCCCACAACAATGCTCAAAGACATGTCGTCGCTTTGTGTCCGTTTTGCTCGCAAGCTGCAATTTCCCCCGCGCATTTACACACCACTGTCCGCACCACTAAACCGCACTATTAATTACGCGCTAAGCGCGCGCGCGCAATTAACTGTGTATTATCGTTACAGCAGCAGGTGCAATTATCAACTAACGTAATAACACATAAGACGAACTTGATAGTCCCGTCCTGCTTAAATGATACGTGCACATATCATTTAAGATATTGTTCATTATTACCTCCATTTAATTATTAGGTACATTTTGTTGCACGAAGCAATAACAAATGATATACAAAACGTTCGTTACGGCCGCAATTAAAAAAAAATAAAACTGTCATCACCGACATTTGCGAGAATTATGTTTTTACATGTGTGCGTTGTTAAAAAATGTAGGTTTCTGGGCGCCGAGACAGCCGAATCCGCAGTCAGGCGAGTGCGTAGACGTCGTCTTGACGGACGACCGACAAACGTGGGAATTGACCACGTGCGAGTCTCTTCTTCCTTTCATGTGCCGTGCCAACGCCTGTCCTTCCGGTAAGACCGTCACGTGAATCGCTGGCAACGCGACCGCGTAACGGCGGCCACGGCAAGCTCTTCATATTTCACGCGCGGAACGGGACGTGATAATCTTCCGTGACGGAGTATCTCTCTCTTTTCGTAGGTTCGTTCCACTGCTCGAACGGCAAGTGTATCAACGCGGCGTTCAAGTGCGACAAGCAGGACGACTGCGGCGATTATTCCGACGAGTTGGACTGCCCGGCTAACTGCCAGTATTACATGGCGAGCAGCGGCGACGTCGTAGAGAGCCCGAATTACCCACATAAATATGCACCCCTCAGCAATTGCAAGTGGACTCTGGAAGGCCCTCAAGGTCACAACATTCTCCTACAGGTGAATCTTCCATTTAACACGAGTCGACGTATGTCGTGTATTTCTAAATCAACGAAAAAAAAATCTATTGCAAATATCTATTGCAAATTGTGTTAAACCATCGAGTTCCTCATAAAAAAATTCATGTGTACCGCAAAGTGCGCGTTTTTAAGTCGAATGTATCGCATCTATTGTTACCTCCTTTCCGCGTTGCAGATTGATTGGTTGGCTGATTGAGTCGAATCGAATCGGTAAGATCGAGAGAGTAAATAATGACAGAAAAGCGATTTTGACAGTTTGTCGTACACGTGGAGAAAATTAAACGTGACTAAAGTAAAGTCACGTGACAGGAAAAAGTAGAAAAACAACACGTGACTAAAGTAACGTGACTGTAAATTATATTATATATAATATTAAATAATATATATTATACATATAATTTATTAAATATTTATATTATACTTTATATTGTATTATATGTATTATATACCTTCTACAGTAAGGTCACTGACCTCGGCCGCGCGACCTTGGTGGGATCACTGACCTCGGTCGCGTGACAGCGGCGGGGTCACTGACCTCGGTCGCGTGACAGCGGCGGGGTCACTGACCTCGGTCGCGTGACAGCGGCGGGGTCACTGACCTCGGTCGCGCGACCTTGGTGGGGGGGGAGTCACTGATCTCGGCCGCGCGACCGCGGCGGGATCACTAACTTTGGTCACGTGATTACGGTATATATATATGTGTGTGTGTGTGTGTGTGTGTTTGTTTGTATTATATATAATATATATAATATTCTCTTTTTTACTCTTTTCCTTGTCGCGTGACTTTAATCACATGTTTATGTCTATTCTTCTCTTTTTCTTTTATTTTTCGAGTTTGATTTTCATGCATTATTTCTGACATCTCTTATATGTACATCTCTCTCATGTGTATTATATTGTTTGTAAGACGTATATATCAGCTGTCATTGCGGTGACAGGTTGTGTTTACTGGCACAATACGTTAAAATAAAAAAACAATAACAGCGTGCGCGTAGTGCACGCCTGTGTTTACTAGTAAGTTATTGTAATCATAACTTGTTATTTTTAGTTCCAAGAATTCGAGACCGAGAAGAGTTTCGACATAGTTCAGATCCTCGTAGGCGGTAGAACCGAGGAGAAGTCCGTGAATCTTGCGACTCTTTCGGGCAAGCAAGAACTCGGCAGCAAACTCTTCGTCTCAGCCTCGAATTTCATGATAATAAAGTTCAGTACTGACTCTTCGGTAGAGCGAAAAGGATTCCGAGCTTCGTGGAAAACCGAGCCACAGGCTTGTGGCGGAATTCTCAGAGCGACACCGCAAGGACAAGTGCTTACGTCCCCGGGTTATCCGCAAAATTATCCGGGCGGTCTCGAGTGCCTGTACATTCTGCAGGCTCAGCCTGGACGTATAATGTCTCTGGAGGTAAAGCGTTTTGTGTTAAACGAAATTCAATATTTGACATTACAATTTCTTTGAATGAAAAAAACAAGGATGTGTATTTTTCTGCTTTGATAGATCGAGGACTTGGATCTCGAGACGAATCGGGATTACATTCTCATAAGAGACGGAGATTCACCGATGAGCCGACCGATTGCACGTCTCACCGGACAATCTGAGGACAATCCGATTGTCATTATGTCCACCGGAAACAATTTATATCTGTACTTCAAAACGAGCCTAGGCGATTCCCGTAGGGGTTTCAGTATTCGCTTCACGCAGGGTTGCAAAGCTACGATCATCGCGAGAAACGGAACGGTTAAATCGCCTTCTTACGGCCTTAACGATTATCCCAATAATCAGGAATGTTTGTACAGAATTCGAAATCCCGACAGAGGACCGCTCTCCCTGAAATTTGTCAATTTTGACGTTCACAAAACAGACTACGTGCAGGTGAGCGTAACACATACAGTTTCGATGTGTTTTATGTATACCTATACATACGTGTGTGTATATATGAAAGATGTGAAAGACAAATTTAAATTAATTCCATTAAATATATATAAATGATGAAGCTTCACACACACACATCTGTGTTTGATGGGATTATTTAACTTTCATCTGCTTGCGAAATGAACAGATATATGACGGCTCCAACACGAATGGACTGCGTTTACATTCCGGAAGCGGTTTCACTTCGAACACTCGACCTAAGATCACGCTCACTGCGGAAAGCGGAGAAATGTTAGTGAGATTCGCCTCCGACGCTTTGCACAGCAGCAGCGGCTGGAAAGCTGAATTTTCTGCCGGTGAGCTGTGTAATCTTTTAATACAATATTTATAAATATATATACCTTGCATTTTTTTATTTTTTATTTTTTTTCTATTACATTGATCTTTGCGTGAAAAACTGATGTATTTTACTAATTTCGAAAAAATAATTGTTTTTAGATTGTCCGCCATTACAACCTGGTGAGGGAGCTTTAGCGTCGAGTAGAGATACAGCTTTCGGCACGGTGATTACATTTTCATGTCTGCTGGGACAGGAATTTGCCACCGGCAAATCGAGAATTTCCACGGAGTGTCTGCCCGGTGGTAACTGGTCTATCACGTATATTCCTAAGTGTCAGGAAGTTTATTGCGGTCCAGTGCCTCAAATTGACAACGGATTCTCGATCGGTTCTACGAACGTTACTTATCGAGGATTAGCGACCTATCAATGTTACGCGGGATTCGCGTTTCCAACCGGAAGACCGACGGAGAAAATTTCCTGCTTGGCTGACGGAAGATGGGAGAAGAAGCCTTCTTGTTTAGGTTCGTTAAAAATTGTTTTGATTGATACCGTAATTACGTATAAAAAATTAAGATTGGCATTATTACAAAAATTGCACGTTTTAAAATCATGTATTCACTTTTTTTCAGCGTCTCAATGCGCCCCGTTACCAGAAGCGCCTCATTCCAACATAACTATCTTGAATGGAGGTGGTCGAAGTTACGGTACGATCGTTAGGTTCGAATGCGAGCCTGGCTATGTACGAAGCGGACATCCGGTCATTCTTTGCATGAGCAACGGTACCTGGTCCGATCAAGTGCCGACGTGTTCGCGTAAGTAAATATTAATGATATACAAAAAAGACTTTCTTTTACACTACTGTTATATAAAATTACGAAATTTATTTGTTCATAGGTGCTAAATGTCCGCTGCTGCCAACAATAAAAAATGGATTCGTCGTCGATACGAACATAGATTACTTCTTCGGCGATGAAGCCAGAGTGCAGTGTAACAGAGGCTACAAGCTAACCGGATCAAATATCATACAATGCGGACCGTATCAGCAATTTGATAACGTGCCAACTTGCGAAGGTAGATATTATTTAAATATTTGTTGTTCGAGAAAGTTCCGAGTATTATATTTTATTCGTATTTTCATCGCGACATCTCGAACGTTCGCAAAGGCTGGTGGTTCCGTTTGAATATAAAAATCTGTTATTTATTATGATCACGGTTCGGAGACAAATAAGCTTAACCTTGTGGAAAGCAGCCTGGTGTCACGTGCCGATTTTTTGTTGAGATATTTCATGGGCTAAACACGTGTAACCGTTGCGAATAAAATATGTTTACTCGAAAGTAGCGGCTCGTCAGTTATTCCTCACTATATGATACGTCTTCGCCGGTCGAAAGCGAACGGAACCCCAGCTCGTCTGGCGAACACTTTTAAACTCACACGAGAACATTCGGTCCACGATCATTATGAATAAATTGTATAAATAAAATCATCGAGCTTGAATTGTTACTTCCCGTCATTATAACCTGTTGTTGAACCGGCAAACAAAAAAATAACTTTAGTGTAGCCCTGTCGAAGTCTACATTTACAAAACTAAATATTTATTATTATCATTGAAACAACACAGTTTTTTCTATTTTTTTCATTATTTATTTTCAGATATAAACGAATGCACGTCTAGCCAATGCGATCTGGCCTCTACGGAATGCATAAACAATCCCGGCGCGTTTACTTGCAAATGTAAACCTGGTTTCGCACCGACAATGGAGTGTCGGCCCATCGGTGATCTCGGGCTCATAAACGGTGGCATTCCTGACGAATCGATTACAGTTTCCAGTTCGGAAAATGGATACACAAAAACCGTAATACACTCTCATTTTGTAACATATTGTTAATCAAATTTTTTAAATTTCTTTTATTGTGTTATATCTTTTATTGTGATATTAAAGGGAATTCGTTTGAACGGCTACGGCTGGTGTGGCAACAATATCGAACCAGGCGCGAATTGGGTGATGATCGACATGAAAGCGCCTACGATAATCCGCGGTTTTCGCACGCAGATCGTAAACAGGCCCGGCGAAAACATCGCGTACACTACAGCCGTACGAATTCAGTACACGGATGATTTGACGGACATTTTCAAGGATTATACTAATCCGGACAAAACGCCGGTAGAATTCAGGATTCTCGAAGCGACCCTCTCCGTATTGAATCTTCCGGTGCCGATCGAGGCACGCTATGTGAGATTCAGAATACAGGATTACGTTGTTGCGCCGTGCATGAAGTTGGAGATAATGGGCTGCACGAGGCTGGAATGCACCGACATCAATGAGTGCGCTTTAGGAAACGGCGGTTGTCATCAGAAGTGCATCAATAGTCCTGGCAGCTATTCCTGCATGTGTAACACGGGCTTCGAACTGTACAAAGGCAACGGCACCGCTGGATACAAACTGGCAAAATCAGAAACCGGCGAAAAGGACGGCGACTTGTATCAGAGAAATAAAACGTGCGTGCCGGTGATGTGTCCGTCGTTGACCGCGCCGGAAAACGGAAAACTATTGTCGACTAAGGTAAAATAAAAGTAAATAATTTATGTGGTTGTCTAAATAAATTTTTTTTATAGACTAAATTTTTTGAGAAACAAAACTTTGTTCTACAGGAGCAGCATCATTTCGGTGATCTCGTCAGATTCCAGTGTAACTTTGGTTACGTACTGTCTGGATCTTCCGCTGTAATTTGTACTTCTTCCGGAGTCTGGAACGGAACTGTTCCCGAATGTCAATGTGAGTAATATGCAAAATATTTTAAAATAATCATATATACGAATTTTGTAACAAGAGAGAAAACTAATTTTTATAACGAATAATTATCTTTTTCTTTTTTTTTATTTATGTTGTTTCAATAAATAAATTAAATACAATTTCTAATTGTAGACGCAAAATGTGTATCGTTACCGGACGACAAAAACGAGGGGCTTTCTGTGATTCGGAACGACGAGACCAGTGTGCTGGTGCCGTTCAAACAAAACGTCACTCTCAAGTGCGGCAGTAACGGCCGCTACTTGCGCAATACCGCGACTTCCGGTTTCCGGCAATGCGTCTACGATCCTAAACCTGGTTTGCCTGAGTATTGGCTGTCTGGCTTGCAACCGGCTTGTCCTCGCGTGGATTGCGGGAAGCCTCTTCCCACTCCTGGAGCCGAGTATGGCCAGTACTTGGACACCAAGTACCAATCGTCTTTCTTCTTCGGTTGTCAAGACACCTTCAAACTGGCCGGTCAGACCAATCGCAACGACAATGTTGTGCGCTGTCAGGCAAACGGCGTATGGGACTTTGGAAATTTACGATGCGAAGGTCCGGTTTGCGAGGATCCCGGCAGACCAAGTGACGGTTATCAGATTGCCCGTAGCTACGAACAGGGATCAGAAGTACAGTTTGGTTGCAGCAGGCCCGGTTACATTCTTATCAATCCACGTCCGATTGTTTGCATTCGCGAACCCGAATGTAAGGTCGTAAAACCACTTGGCTTGACTTCCGGACGAATTCCAGACTCAGCGATAAACGCCACTTCCGAGAGACCGAACTACGAAGCCAAGAACGTACGATTGAACTCCGTAACCGGTTGGTGCGGCAAGCAGGAAGCTTTCACTTACATCAGTGTCGATCTCGGTCGCGTCTACAGAGTGAAGGCAATCTTGGTCAAGGGTGTGATTACCAACGACATCGTCGGTAGACCCACTGAGATCCGGTTCTTCTACAAACAGGCGGATAACGAGAATTACGTGGTGTATTTTCCAAATTTCAATCTGACTATGCGCGATCCAGGAAATTATGGCGAGCTCGCGATGATTACATTGCCTAAGTACGTTCAAGCTCGTTTCGTGATCCTCGGTATCGTCAGCTACATGGACAATGCTTGTCTCAAATTCGAGCTGATGGGATGCGAGGAATCAATGATCGAGCCATTGTTAGGTTACGATTATGGATTCTCGCCGTGCGTGGACAACGAACCACCAGTCTTCCAAAACTGTCCTCAGCAGCCTATAGTTGTGCAGAAGGGAGCCGATGGGGAATTGCTTCCGGTGAACTTTACGGTGCCGACGGCCATTGACAACAGCGGAAGTATCGCTCGACTAGAAGTGAAACCTCAGACCTTCAGGACGCCCATTCAAATTTTCCAAGACACTGTTGTAAAATACATAGCTTACGATTACGATGGCAACGTTGCTATTTGTGAGATTAATATCACCGTGCCGGGTTAGTATAATTCGTTTTATATTATTGTCTATTAATATTTTAGTATTTTATTTTTTTATTATTAAAAAAATGTTAATTTTTTGGAAGTACAGATGTGACTCCACCACAACTGAGCTGTCCTCAGAGCTTTGTTGTCGAACTGACTGAGAAACAAGATAGCTACTCCATTAATTTCAACGAAACGCGAAGACGCATCAATGCCACAGACGCATCCAGTCCTGTGATAATCACTTTCCTACCGGAACGCGCGGTGATTCCGATTGGTAGTTTCGAAAATGTTACGGTATACGCGACTGACTACAGCGGAAACAGAGCGACCTGTCACTTCCAAGTGTTGATCCAGGCGACGCCCTGCGTCGATTGGGAGCTGAAACCGCCGGCTAACGGTGGTTTGAAGTGTCTTCCGAGCGATAAGGGATTGCAGTGCATAGCCACTTGTACAACTGGATACAGATTTACCGATGGTTCGTTCACAAAGACGTTCGGATGCGATGTCAGTAACAAATTGTGGACACCTTCATCGGTAGTACCGGATTGTGTGTCAGAAAGTAAGTTTTAGAAAATTCTAAATTGTTTTCTTAATACTTGATTTTGTAATTAATGACAGACTATATGTAAACAATTTTTATTTATTAAATAATTACATTTGCAGACACTCAGCAGGCGGATTATCACGTAATTGCCTCTGTAACTTATCGCGCGAACGGCGCCGTTTCTCGATCTTGCTTGCCGATGTATCAAGACCTCATGTCTCAATATTACACGAATCTTAATAATATTTTGACGCAACGGTGTTCGGCAGTTAACGTGAATATGAATGTCTCTTTTGTGAAATCAGTTCCTTTCTTGATAGAAGAAAACGTTCTTAAGGTAAGAAATATATCGAGTATGTGTGTTTGAAAATAAATTTTATTTTTATTAATTATTTTCTATTTTATACTTATTAATTATCATCAAATTACATATAATTAATTGCATATCAACACATTAAAGACTAAACGAATGTTTGATCACTTTTAGATGGACTTCATATTGGTTATTGTCCCAGCAATACGTCAATCGCAACTGTACAACCTTTGTGGCTCGACATTAAATCTTATTTTCGATTTGTCAGTACCGCATGCAAGCGCGGCCATTGAACCTCTTTTGAATGTTTCTGCAATCGGAAATCAGTGTCCGCCGCTTCGCGCTCTCAAATCATCTATTAGTAGAGGTTTTACGTGTAGTATTGGTGAAGTGTTAAATACGGATACCAACGATGTTCCTCGTTGTTGTGAGTAATTTACTTTGAGTTATTTAGCTCAAACAACACATATTAATAATTTTCTTATAAAAGAATTAATTTTAAATATTTTTTTATACTTTCAGTGCACTGTCCAGCCGGAACGTTTGCCGGAGAGAAGCAGAAACAATGTACACCTTGCCCGAAAGGTTTCTACCAAAATAACGATCGTCAAGGTACTTGCTTACGCTGTCCCTTCGGCACATACACGAAAGAGGAAGGATCGAAGAGCATAGACGACTGCATACCAGTTTGTGGTTACGGCACGTACTCACCTACCGGTCTTGTACCTTGCTTGGAGTGTCCCAGAAACAGCTACACCGGCGAACCGCCAGTAGGAGGGTACAAAGATTGCCAGACTTGTCCAGCTGGAACGTTTACCTATCAACCGGCCGCACCCGGTCGTGATCGTTGCCGTGCCAAGTGTTCTCCTGGCACGTACTCGGACACGGGATTAGCTCCTTGCGCTCAGTGTCCTAAAAACTTTTATCAGGCCAAGCACGGAGAAACCACCTGCGTCTCATGTCCTACGAACATGTACACGAGCGGATCTGGTTCGGTGGGTCCTGAGGAATGCAAGCCTGTTCAGTGTACTGAAAATGTGTGCCAACATGGCGGTCTCTGCATGTCTTTGGGACACGACGTACACTGTTTCTGTCCGGCTGGTTTCTCCGGAAGACATTGTGAGATCGACATCAACGAGTGCGCGTCTCAGCCGTGTTACAACGGCGCTACTTGCATAGATCTACCGCAAGGTTACAGGTGTCAATGCGCCACCGGGTATTCCGGTATAAACTGCCAGGAGGAAAAGTCGGAATGTAACAACGACACATGTCCCGAGAGGGCTATGTGCAAAGACGAACCTGGATATAACAATTACACTTGTCTCTGTCGATCAGGATATACTGGAATTGATTGCAATTTTACGGTAAGTCTTTTCTTGTAAAACTGTTTTAATTAAAAAAAAATTAAATAATAAATAAAATAAATAAAAGTAAATAAAAGAATATTTACAGTTATTTAATTTGATTTTTATACGTATATTTTTTTTCTTTCAGATTAATCCATGCTTAGCCAGCGGAAATCCTTGCAACAACGGTGCGACCTGCGTGGCTCTTCAACAAGGTCGCTACAAGTGCGACTGTCTACCAGGATGGGAGGGTCAGAGCTGCGAGATCAACACCGACGATTGCGCTGAACGGCCCTGCTTACTCGGTGCCAATTGTACCGACCTAATCGACGACTTTTCCTGCGATTGCCCGCCAGGATTCACAGGCAAACGTTGTCACGAAAAGATCGATTTGTGTTCTGGCAATCCGTGTCTGAACGGGATCTGCGTAGACAAGCTCTTCAGCCACGAGTGCATCTGTCATCCGGGCTGGACTGGCGCGGCCTGTGAGACTAACATCAACGAATGCGCGTCCAAACCCTGTAAAAACAATGGCCAGTGTATCGATCAGATAAACGATTACACTTGCACCTGCGAACCCGGTTTCACAGGCAAGCAATGTCAGCACACTATAGACGACTGCGCTTCCGATCCTTGCCAAAATGGAGCGACATGCATCGATCAACTGGAAGGATTCGTATGCAAATGCAGACCTGGTTTTATCGGATTGCAATGCGAAGGCGAGATTGATGAATGCCTTAGCGATCCTTGCAATCCGATTGGCACTGATCGTTGTGTGGATCTCGACAATACGTTTGTCTGTCAATGCCGCGAGGGTTACACTGGTTCTTCCTGCGAGATCAACATAGACGATTGCGCATCCAATCCTTGTCTAAACGGCGCAACATGTAGAGACGAAGTCGACGGCTTCAAGTGCATATGTCCCGAAGGATGGACCGGAGTTTACTGCCAGACGGACGTCGGCATGTGTCAGAATCGACCTTGTCAGAACGACGCCAATTGCGTGGATCTGTTTTTAGATTACTTCTGTGTGTAAGTACATACACAATACGTATATTTATGATAATTTATACAAATGAGTAAATTTATTGAAATTTATTGTACATTTTTTCGCATTCACAGCTGTCCGTCCGGAACCGATGGCAAGCAATGTGAAACGGCGCCGGAACGTTGCATCGGAAATCCGTGCATGCATCACGGTCGCTGTCAAGACTTCGGTTCTGGCTTAAATTGCACTTGTCCCGACGATTACACGGGTATTGGTTGTCAATACGAATACGACGCCTGTCAAGCCGACGCTTGCAAAAACGGCGCTACTTGCATCGACGAGGGTCCTGGATTTACATGCATATGTCCTCCGGGATACACAGGTATATATCGATTTAAAAGTTTTACGTCAGTCATTAATCTCATCGTTGCACGACAAATAAATAAGAATAATTGTTTTAATTATTACGCCAGGCCAAACTTGCGAGGAAGATATAATCGATTGCAAAGAGAATTCCTGCCCGCCGTCGGCAACCTGCATCGATCTTACCGGCAAATTCTTCTGCCAATGTCCGTTTAACTTAACTGGAGACGATTGTAGAAAATGTAAGTTTTTTCGAAATGATTTTTTGAAATCATCAAAATAACATTTTTCTGTATAATTAGTTGTTAAAATTAATTAATTTCTGATTCTTTCAGCTATCCAAGTCGACTACGACTTGTACTTCAGTGATCCAGGACGCAGCAGTGCTTCGCAGATTATTCCATTCTTTACTGGTTCAACGAAGAGCCTAACAGTCGCTATGTGGGTGCAATTGACACAAAGAGACGAGACCAGTGTTTTCTTCACTCTTTACGGAGTCAGGTAAAATTACTTCACACTTTTTTTTAAGTAGGTACAAATTCTTTTCTCTTCTGTAAATAATAATGATTTAACATAATTTTTTTTTCTTCCAGTTCTCCGCACGTTCCAACAAATCGCAGACTCATGCTTCAGGCGCACAGTAACGGAGTCCAGGTATCTCTCTTCCACGATCTGCTGGACGTCTACTTACCATTCCGAGAATATACTACTATAAACGACGGCCAGTGGCATCACATCGCAGTTGTGTGGAACGGCGAAAATGGCGGAGAACTAATCTTAATCACGGAAGGTCTCATCGCTAGCAAGACCGAAGGCTACGGTAGCGGCAGGTCACTTCCAGCGTAGTAAGTATATTTATTTACAATATACAAAACATTTATTTCAAATTTTTCAAAACAGGATAATAAAATATAAATATCTAGACACACAATTCAAAGACAATTTTGATCTTTTACAGCGCGTGGTCGGTATTGGGAAAACCACCGAACGAAAACACGAAGGGCTACACAGAATCGGGCTTCCACGGTCATCTGACTAAAGTGCAAATATGGAGTCGCGCATTGCACGTTACGAACGAAATCCAGAAACAAGTTCGTGATTGTCGTACCGAACCAGTTCTTTATCAGGGTCTGGTGTTAACTTGGGCGGGATATGACGATACCACAGGTGGTGTTGAAAGAGTCGTGCCGTCACATTGCGGACAGAGAGTTTGTCCACCCGGTTACGGCGGCAACAAGTGTCAGCAACTCGAAGCCGACAAAATCCCACCTAAAGTGGAGCACTGTCCGGGCGATCTCTGGGTGATCGCGAAGAACGGATCGTCTATTGTCACCTGGGATGAGCCACGTTTCAGTGACAATGTTGGTATCAAGAAGGTTCAGGAGAAGAACGGACATCGATCTGGCCAAACGTTATTATGGGGTACTTACGAAATCAGTTACGTGGCTTACGATCATGTCGGAAATTCCGCTACTTGCAATTTCAAGGTTTATGTACTCTGTAAGTAAAATTCATTTATTAATCTGTATTTTTTTTTCTTACTTGATATTTGAACAGATTCTTGTCATTACAGCGGACTTCTGTCCGACACTGGACGATCCCATTGGAGGCACACAGCAGTGCAAAGATTGGGGTTCGGGAGGTCAGTTCAAAGTCTGCGAGATTTCTTGCAATTCTGGACTCAGGTTCTCTCAAGAAGTTCCTAAGTTTTATACGTGCGGCGCGGAAGGCTTCTGGAGACCCACGAGTGATCCTAGTCTACCTCTGGTGTACCCTGCTTGTACAAGTGAGTATTCTATTTATTTTAACTTTTATAATATTTGTTTTGTTCTTTTAGTAATTTAATCAACATCGTACGTATTCTTCTAGGCGCTACACCAGCTCAAAGAGTTTTCCGAATCAAGATGAACTTCCCTACATCGGTGCTTTGCAACGAAGCTGGTCAGAGTGTGCTCAAACAAAAAGTTCGAAACGCCGTGAATTCTCTAAACAGAGATTGGAATTTCTGCTCCTACTCACACGAAGGTAACGTATACTTTCTCCGAGTAAATAATTTCTTGTCGAAACTAAAACTGCGTATTTTCTAATACATTAATTTAATTTTAGATTAAGTAATATAAAAAACAAAAATTGCATAACAAATTAAATTAATATATCGAGAAAAAATAATTATAATAAATTATTCAAATTAATTGACAATTTTCTTATATTTTCCTGCTTGTTTAGGAACTCGTGAATGCAAGGATCTTAACATCGACGTGCAGTGCGATCATCGCATACGCGCAACAAGAGAAACGAGCGAGGAGGACGGCGGAACGTACGTCGTTTCTGCTGCTGTGCCCGCAGAACCGTAAGTAAAACTATTTAATTATTTAGAAAAAAAAAACGTTTAAAAACTTTTGTCGATGTTTTGTCGATTATATATAAATAAACATATTAGCAGCTGCGATTCATTATTGCTCAGCCGCGTGAAAATTCTAAACTCATTTTGTTTACATAAATAATAATATTGCAGTGTCGTAAAATCACGGCTTGCTTTTGTGCTACGATCATGTTAATCATTTGATTCATTATACGCATCAGTGTATGTAGTCATGTCTCTGTTCTTCGTTTCGCATAGTAAAAATCTTCGTACTGAGAATTCTTCTTACTTGTGTTGCATTCATAGAACGAGACAGGGTCGCCAAGGCAGTGATACCTACGAGGTGGAGATCTCGTTCCCGGCGATAAAGTAAGGACATCTCGATTCATGCCACGCGCAATTCAATTCATTTACATGTCTTACATACTCGCCATACGATTATTTCTAATCATTCATTCTAAACAGTCACACGATATGCAATTTATAATCATTTTCCGCAGAATTACATATACGTTTTGATGTTTTCACTGTGAATAACTTTTAGAGGTGTTCCATAAGTGTCAAAAAAAAAAAAAAGAAAAAAACGATAACTAACGACTAATACAACAAATCGGGGTTCAAGTACTTTTTAGGAAAATAAATAAAACCTCTGGTGTGCACGTTGTTACTAACCGATCACAACCGATCACCGTACAAAACAGATGGGACATCACAGAGAAGTGCAACAAGTGTCCATATGTTTTTTTTTTTCACAGTTTGAAGCCAAGCTGTGAAGTAGATCGCAAATTTCTTATTAAAAAAATTTATTATTTCATTGTGCCATTGAATTATAAAAATAAAAAACTAAAAACAACAATTCGAACATTTAAATTACAGGATTCGCAAAGATTGGTTAAGCACAAATTCGAAATTCAAATGTGATTTGATAATTAATAGTAATTTTTTATTTTGAATTTCTATGCGTACTTATTTTGGTGTTCGGCAGCTTTGGTTTGCGATGATAAAACTTTTAATGTGCATTGACAATATACAGGTTCGACAAACCACACAGATATCACCGAGATTTTCACGAATATATAAAAATTATCTATAAATATGTATTAATTATAAGCAATTACTAAGGGTATGAGTGCGGGGTTTAACCTGCGACACGCAAGTTTACTGACGAAGATGCTGTTCCAAAAGACAAAGGCCGCCTTAATTACACTCGCCTCAAGATAACGGCTGTACATATATGCGCCCAAATCCTTTCACGCCTGTTGCTACCGCATAACTTTTCGGTTTATTTACAAAAAAAAACATTAATTTTGTTTTGTATTGTGTTCTACAGTGATCCAATTCTGAACACTAATTCGAACGAGCGCTCCACCGTACAGATGTTGCTCGAGAGATTAATTCTTGAAGAGGATCAATTCGACGTGCACGACATTCTACCTAATACCGTGCCGGATCCTGCGTCTCTCCTTTTAGAATCCGATTACGCCTGTCCGATTGGCCAAGTTGTTATGGCGCCTGATTGCGGTAAGTATATAAAAAAGAGTGTTTATTATATTATATAAATAATTCGAAATTTATACGTACACGATTTTAAAATATGAAATAGATCCTTGTTTTATGGATAAAATTGATAATTTTATTTGTAATGTCGTCGTTTTGCAGTGCCATGTGCCGTGGGAACTTACTACAACGAAGAGACCAGTCAGTGCGTATCCTGTCCCATCGGCACTTACCAGAGCGAATCCGGACAACTGAAATGCAGTTCCTGCCCAGTGATCGCTGGTCGTCCCAGCGTGACAGTAGGTCCTGGCGCGCGCAGCGCGGCAGATTGCAAGGAGCGTTGTCCCGCCGGCAAGTACTACGACGACGCGGTCGGTCTTTGTCGCAGCTGCGGTCATGGATTCTATCAACCGAACGAAGGCAGCTTCTCTTGCTTGCTCTGCGGCCTCGGCAAGACCACGAGAACGTCCGAGGCGGTGTCCCGCGAGGAATGCAGAGACGAGTGCGGATCGGGACAGCAACTGGCCGTCGAAGGAAAATGCGAACCCTGTCCGCGCGGCACATATCGCACTCAAGGTGTGCAAGCATCCTGCCAGGCCTGTCCTCTCGGTAGAACGACGCCGAACATGGGATCCGCGGCGATAGAGGAATGCTCGCTTCCGGTTTGCGAGTCTGGCACTTATCTCAACGGAAGTCTCAACGAGTGCGTGGAGTGCAAAAAGGGAACCTATCAATCGGAACCCCAGCAGACCTTCTGCATTCCGTGCCCGCCTAACACCAGCACCAAAGGACCTGCTGCTGTGAGTTCTTTTTCCTAATATTAATATAAATATCTGTATAAACGTTTACAGAAAATATTATTATAATTCTACATAAAATTAAAGGATATTGAAAAGCATGACCAGAATATTTATATCTATTGACAGACAAGCAAGGCAGACTGCACGAATCCGTGCGAGACCAGCGGCGAGGAGATGCACTGCGACGCAAACGCGTACTGCCTGCTCATACCGGAAACGAGCGACTTCAAGTGCGAGTGTAAGCCCGGATATAACGGCACCGGAACCGTGTGCACAGACGTATGTCTGGGTTACTGCGACAACGAGGGTGTTTGCCTGAAGGATTTGCGCGGACAACCATCGTGCAGATGCAGCGGCAGCTTCACCGGCAAACATTGCACGGAGAAGTCCGAGTTCTTCTACATAACCGGTGGCATAGCGGGTGGCGTCATCTTGATCATCATTGTGGTGCTGCTTGTCTGGATGATTTGCGTGAGGTTAGTAACTCAAAGCCAATCAATCAATACGCGATGTGCGAGATAGTCGACACTCTCGAATTTGTTATCGAAAATGAATGATTCAAAGATATTGATCGCAAGTTAATGTCTAGTCAAGGCAATCAATAATACGCAGCATCCAATGTTTTTTTTTTTTTTTTTTCAACAGAGCCTCTCGAAAGAAAGAACCGAAGAAAATGCTCACACCAGCCACCGATCAGAACGGTTCTCAGGTAAACTTCTATTACGGCGCACCAACGCCTTACGCCGAATCGATAGCGCCGTCACATCACAGCACTTACGCTCATTACTACGACGATGAGGAGGACGGTTGGGAAATGCCCAACTTTTACAACGAGACTTACATGAAAGGTGAGAACTGTGTAAAACGTACAAAATGAGATTTTTTTTGTAATAACACTGTAATAATATTTAATTTGATTTTTTTTTAACTTAAAAACGGGCGCGATGAACATTAATTTCTTTTTTTTTTCCAGAGAGCCTACACAACGGCAAGATGAACAGTCTTGCGCGATCGAACGCCAGTATTTACGGCACAAAAGACGATCTTTACGACAGACTGAAGCGTCACGCGTATACCGGTAAAAAAGGTACAATCCAGCAAGTATCTTCGTAATCATATTAATCAACGCCGGCTCATCATTCGGCATGCGATCGTCCGAAAAAAAAAAATCTTATCAACCGGATCGGAACGCTACGCGTCGCACTCCGGCTATACTTATTTATTTATTAATTAATCTAAGTCTCCACGTGTACCTCCCGTCTTCTTGCTGTCATAGAACACGTAACAAATTTCCGCTCCACTTTTATAACGTAACGACACAAGTTGCGGAGTCATTGGGGCGCGCGCTATCTCAGAAATGTTTTCGAGCGTGCGGCGCAGCAAATAACATTACGAAATATCCATTTTGCAGATAAGAGCGACAGCGACAGCGAAGGCCAGTGACCGGGTAGAACAATGACATTCATGCCAACGTAGAGTACGAAAAGAGCGGGAGATATCAATGTAATCAGACGGGTCGACGACGGTATCTCAACCTTTGTGTGCGACGTTGCCGTCGTTCCTTCTGACCGATCGACGGATCGTGTTTTTATTTATCGAACACTCTTCAATACCATTTCGTGCGAGATTCGCTGTCGTCCTGATCGCGCCATGATACAATGGACATGAAAAAAAAAAAAAAAAAAAAAGACGAAAAGAAGAAAAGGCTCAATCAGAACCGCGAAATCTCGCGACAATACAAGAGAGTGCGCTTTTCGATCGACGACCAGCGAGCGACGCAAAGAATTTTATATTCTGGAACGACGATCGACAGAATAACAATACCGATCGTCGCTTCGGCACGCGTCCGTTGGCGTCGAGTCGCAAATTTGAAGCGCGACGAAGAACCACGAAGCAGAAAAAGAAAAAAAAACACGAGATTCGTCCGTCTTTCGAAGTGAAATTCGATGCGTGTTCAATGATTGAAGGGACTTGAGCGCGCGAGGTTGTAATTTTTGTAATTTAATACTGCGTAGATTTTAAGGACCATTCCGACATTTTCACATCGTCTCTCTCATCCACCGTCCCCTTCCTCTTTTTTTTATTAACTCACAACGATTAACGGTGCGTATGTGAAAAAAGAACTATGTGCGTATGTACGTGTGTGTGTGTGTGTGTGTGCGCGCGCGTATGCCTGCTTGTATGGTAATATAATTATACCTGTATGTGGAATTATATTTTGTTACTTGGAAGAGATACACATGCATAAAGTTGTAATATAATAGTGTGCAGGCGAGCGTATTAAAGCGCAATAAAGAGAGATTTTGAATACGACCGACGCTAGTAAAAAACACCGAGCGAGAAAAGAAGAGAAACCATCTTTGCAACGTGAGAAGAACGTAGGTTGATTCATCAAAACTCTTGAAGAACATTTTCAAGTGCATTTGTCTCACGTGACGATACCTCTTTTTATAAAACCGAAATCGTAAGCCGCCCGGCGATACGTGATAAATAAAACAACGATAAAAACTCTATTCGGTGCGGTGAAAACGCACAAAACGAAGCCTACCACGCTGTTTTTCATTTATGTTGTAAAAACGTTTTAACAAATAATTGTTTTTTTTATTAATAAAATGTATTTTAAAAACTTCCCCGCTGTTTTACTTATATTAAATTTAAATTTAAATTTAAACACATGACGTAGACAACCACTACCTGTATATATTTTTTAAATTAAATATTTATTTATTCTGTTTGATATCCGTTTTTAGTAGTATCACTCTATGCATATTTGGTTTATAATCTAAATTGGTTTTATTATTTCTACTATTACATAACGTAGACGTATTGCGCAATGTACTTATTATTGGATCGAGATGAATATTTATGTTATCATCTACAAAGTCGGTGCTGTCATTTTCTTCACATTCACTGTCGGATTCTATTTGGCTATTAATAGGATTTAACGTACTCCGTTGTTGTATTCCTGTTAAATTGTAATAGACAGTTAACAAAGTAAAATAATGCATTTAATAATAGTAATACAAGAAAATGAGGGAACATACATACCGAATTCTCTGCGCTTCAAAATTCTGAGAGCTTTAATAACGTCAGCATTGTTGCGATTATTTTTCAACACTGTTGAAATAATAAAAATTAAATGTTAACTTTTTTACTAAATTTTCAGTTGAATTAAATAGTATTTATACTTACTGTAGTTTCCAATATCATGAGCCTTTGCATAATTTTTTACCATTAAAGTGATTAGAAACTGAAATGTAAAAAAATCTCAGTTATTTTTCTACCCGCATTTGACAGACAAAAATTTTGGTTTTTGGACAAGAGAAAAATTATATTATGTTTTGTTGTAGTACTTTAATTCGATCCTCGTAATTTTCACTTTCTTGATTCATTATGAACTTTGAATTCAAGATTCAACTTTTCAATTTCACACTTTACTGATAACCATTTTTAGTCAAAGGTAAGAATTTAAAGAATTGTGTGCTTATCGCATATCTGCAATCAGATTATTACAACAAAGTATAATAATACTTTGTATCTTCAATGTGTGTGAAAAAGATCTTGCTCGTTTGTGCAGAACTCTCTCTGGTTTTGTGAAAATTTTAACACAACGTAAGTAATTTACTTGCATGCGGAACACAATTTCGAGCGCGGAAATGTGTCTGAATTAATCAAAAAGATATTTGCCACGATGTTCACGTCGTGCATTACGTACTTTGGTAACATGAGCTAACTTCAATTAAATTATAAATATTTTTTGTCTTTATACCCTTAAAATATTTTAATATTTTTTAATGGTTTTTTATATATAATTTTATATATAATTTTATAAGAGAGTTTGGAGCGTGACCATTCGGGCTTGCTATAAAGGTATCTGATCTCATGCAGGAATTTCCGTTTCGACGTTGAAAGACTGCGAAACAGCATGATAATTACCCACATATACACATGTGTGTGTATGCGTGTGTATTTGTGGGCGAAGAGAGAGGTCATTGGAATGTAAAATGCGTCAGAGAACCCTTTAATGTATTTCTTTTCCTTATACTGAAATCGTGGAAGGAATAGTCTCTTCAAGAGCGTATCGCAATCTCTCGATATATTTTTAAAAAGTGTGTAAAACAAATTAATGCAATTGCGTCATTAAATTCTTTTTTATATATAGTAAATATATATATAATATATTGTAAATAAAAATATTACCGAATAAAGTAAGCAATTATTGTCTGAATAGAGTTTGCCAATTTTATATGACTCTGAAACAATCGTGTGTCATAATATTTTGTTAACTGAAAAATGTAAAACTAGTTGGTAAACTTCCAGTTTGCACTTGCAACTCCATCTAGCTACAGTAGATCGTGTCTAGTAGCTACACCACAGTGTGATAACACTGAGAGCGATGGTTTATTGAAATAATAACTTTATCCTACTAAATGTAGAAATTGCATTTGCGAATAGCGTTTTTTTTTATATTTTTATAGTTTTTAATTGCATTTGCGAATAGCGTTTTTTTTTATATTTTTATAGTTTTTCCTTTAAATTATGTTCTATTGCTATAATAATACAGAGAATAAAAAATATAAAATTGGAAAATAAATTAACATGTTAAAATCGTCTAACCGCTTTCACTCACGTCGATTCGTACTACTAGCTTTCTTATTCCTCCAAAAAAAAAGTTATTCTTACATTCGAACGTGATACTTTCTCTTACACGGCAATCTACAATCCAATTTCAAATCATATTTCACACAATCGTTCGTCTTTAAAAAAAAATTTTACCTACTTTATTTTTGTGATTTTTAAGATCGTTATCGTTATCATATCGCTATATTAGAAATTGTGGTAAATAACGTGATAATTGATAACATAATCAATTGAATTTGAAACAATTTTCTTGATATAAATTGCTTATATAATCATTAATTTCTCTCATAAGCTCTCTCCCACAGTTTCGAAGATCAAAACTCTTCAAATAATGTGCATTTTTTTTTTTTTTTTAAGAAACTCGCGGTAAATGACCGGTGAAATATACAAGGAAAACTCAGTAACAGGCGGTCGCGCGAGAAACCAGGAGGAGGAATAATAAATTATCGACTCTCGACGAGAGAGATTATCGTCTCGAATTCCGTACATGACGTGTTCCGCTCGGCGCCGTTACGGCGCCAACGGGTGCTGCGATTCGCGAGCTGTGAGCTCACCAAGTTGCTGATTCGCCGCGAATGACGTTCACCGGCACGGATATACGCGGTGCGCGCACTGAACGCCGTCCCGTGACGTGTTTAATCCCGGCGCCGTCGCTTCTCCGGCTGCATTGCATGAACGACAATCGGAGCGATCACACGCGACGAAGCGCAGCGCAAGAGAACAGCTGAAAGTCCACCTGATTCATCGACTGCGCGACCCAAGCTTATAGTGAATAAAAACAAGTTATCAGTGCGCGCGCTAGCACGGATCGATCGAGCTTTCTTGGGTTTTTTTCTAAAAGCTCTTCCTCAGCCCAAGTGGAAGGTACACCGACTCCGATCGTCTCTGGGAGGGTGAGTAATTGCAATTATAAGGAATCGCGTGATTTTGCGATATAGTCAGTACTGGTATAGTCACTCGTTATATAATCCCTCGTTTAAGGAAAATTGTGTACAGAACAAAAATACACGTCGTAAACACACACATACATACATACATACACACACACACACATATTTATACATACACATACACATACGTCGCGACGCCTCAATCGGTGGTCGTCGTCGTCGTCGTCGTCGCCGCACCTCTCGGTTTGAAAAGTGCTGCGTAGTCGCGGGTGATCGATCGGGGCGCATGTTGACGTCGTTGCCGTCTGCGCGCCACGTGACTATATATTTTCGGGGTCGCGCGAATATAGTCGCTTCGAGAGCGTTCGCGTTTTGCGTCGCAAGGGGTTTATAGCCGCGCGCGACTACACGGAATTTCCGTGATTCCTAGATGCGCGAATTCCGGTGCCGCGACCGCGACATTGGTACCACGGAATGATGTAACTCGCGCTGGTACGCGAAAATCGGAGTCACATGCGTTCTCGCGGACGCTGGTGACGTTACGTAACTCAATAGTCTCGAGCTCGCTCATGACTGTCTGTTTTTCCGCAGTGCGTCCCCTTCCACTAGCCGATAAATCCCGGAGAAACAGAGCGCGTAAGTTGAACTTTTGCGGAAATTGTGTATCGCGGATTGTCCTAATGAGATAAGAGCTGCGCATCGAGCTCGCAATGCACACGAGCGGCAACATGAAAGGAAATTCTGAAAGAACGTCATGATAAAACAAGTCGAAAAACAAGTTATTTGCACTTTCGATAGACGAGATAAGATAGCTCGTGTATAGGAAGTGGTGATGCAAGATTTTGGAGCAGCTGTGAATTGATGACTAAGCAAATTCGCGCGCGGGATATATCTCGAGTTGGTATCATCCGTATTGAGCAATAAGTTTAACTTTAGGAAAGAAATTGTATATCAATATATACATATATATATATATATTTATATATATATAAATTATATATGTATACACAAGTATATATATATATACACATATATATCTACAAATATATATGCAAAAATTGTTTTAGCATTCAACATATGTGACAGATATAATCTTTTTTAGTGTCACGAGATAGAATCAATTCCTGACAATGTACAATATATAATTGAAAGATCAAACGAGCCCGCCGAAGGCGGGCGAAGTTTGATCGAAATTATATGAAGTGTCTCGTTCGAAGATGATAGTATTGTAGTCATGCTTGTCATGCCTTACATCACAACGTTTAGCGCCTAATATAAAGGAAACGGAAGCACTCCGTGCTGCCCTCCCGCGACTTTCCTTAAGCCCGGTTCATATTGTTT
>NW_018020584.1:1799151-1813288 GCF_002006095.1 Pseudomyrmex gracilis | reverse complement strand
TAATTTGTGAAGTTAACATAAATTTGACACGTGAAAAGATTAAAAAAATAATAACATATCAGTATTATGTTAATTTTACATTGAAGTAATAATCAAAACGTCGTAACACAAGAAAAGTTCTACATTTTGACGCACAATTTTTTACTGTGTAAATATTCTTTGTACTTACGCGTTTCAACAACAAAACAAAAAGAGAACATAAACACGAGAATAAAATAACGAGAGATTTTAAAAGCTTTTCTGGTAAAAAAAACATCTGGTAAAAAAACTTACGTGAATGACAACTACGCAATCGGCATCGATTCTTTGTGATCCTTTCCTTTTCTGTGCAATTTGACATCTCAAAGTCAAATTTTATTATTACTTCTGTGAAATTATAGTGAAACGATTATTTATTTATATATTTTGTCCAGTAAAATATTTTCACAGTCTGTCTTGTTTTAGGTACGAAATACGAGGGTAACGGCGTTTCTGTGGATGAGGAGAAATTGTTGAAGGATTTGAAGAGCATGACTAATGAAGAGAAGCGTAATTTGAAAATGGACACCGTTAAAGCGATTGAAGAGCTAAGTGACAACAATCGTCACTTACTGTTATCTCCATCAAATATGGTTAACGAATACACGATAGGATATAGCAATGAGGAGAATAACGCGACCAACTCGTGGATAATGTCACCCGAATCTACAGCTTCTACTACAGCTTCTACGTCTTCTACGAGTAAAAAGCAGAATGCTGATGTCGGCGCGCCGCTTGAAATCGCGAAAGATATCGATTATACTTCTACGTTCGACTCTACCGCTAACAAGCGCGAAACTGATGAGACAAATTGGGATGAATTACGCACGATCGAGACAACTGGATCGGAGACGTTCGACTTATTATCGTACCTTTGGGACGTAAGTATCGCTGAAAAAACATCTAATTGTTAACACGACATCTTTAGAGATGAATATATCTTTGTACTGTATTTCTTTGAGTTTTTATCATTTAACAGAATTATAATTTTTATTATTATAGGAAGGATATTATTTACAGGGAGACGTACGTTCATCAGAGGGTAGTGTATCCACCGAATCGTCAGTTAAATTCAAATCTCTCTCATCGGCATCGTCGTCGGTATTTTCACACACTCCCACGAAAGTAAAGACAGAAGAGGTTAATAATGAACCAACACCACCGAAGCGTCGTAGAATGGAAACTCGAGCGACGACGGCGACGGTGACTTCGTCTTCTGTGGAAGCGACTCCCGCAACGTCGTCACGAAGATCGGAGAGAAAGAGAACGACGTCCTCGAGCGGCAAGGAAAAGGAGATCTCGGTTTTAAGGATAAAGACGAGAGATAAGAACGGAAGGAAGAAATATTACGAGAGCGAGTCCGAGGATGATGTCGCTCTCGCGCAGTACAGGGAGTGTCGAGAGAAGAACAACGAGGCCTCGCGAAGATCACGGATGAACAAAAAGGCCAAGGAATCGGAGATGGCCATGAGAGCAGTCGAACTGGAGAGAGACAACAAGATACTTAAAATGAAGGTTGAGGAGCTGGAGAAGCTGGTGACGTCGATGCGTAGCGCGTTACTACAATCTGCTTTGAAAAAAGAGTTTTAAGTATACGCGCTTTGTTTACTTGACATATCCGCACGAGCTGTCGCGCATAATTTATCAGTAGTTACGATTCATTTGTTTTATCATATGCATGCCTCATTATTGCGTCACGTTTTTATATTATATTATGTGAAAATTATATGTGAATCTTAACAAGTTGAATTTAATGCGTTTTAATTGTCTTATAATGTGAAGGGATTGAAGGTCGTCGAACGACCTTTTTATTAGTTTTATTTTAGAGTAATAAATTATTACTCTTAATCCTCTGATGTTTTGTTATAGGGAGACATTTAAATAACACAACATGTCCTCCCGTCATATGTTTATATTTACGTCTTTATGCGATATTTAATTTGTTGTTCACTTCGCAGATGTGAATTATAATATATGAATTAATTTGTAAAACGCGCGTTTCGAGGCGCGGTTCGGTTTTTGTTTGCCGACACGCGCGGACAAGGTGTTGAACAAGAATGTATTTTGATGATGAGACAAGAGAGAAACACCAAAATTAGATTGTATTTTACGTGAAACACACACAAATTGCATGTATACATAGAGTTACTTTGTATATTCAAACAAGAAAAACAAGGGTATTACACGAGCAAGAGCACGAAATTTCAAATGCTAATATTCTTAAGATTGTCGAGAATAAAGATGGATCTTTAATTCGAACAAAATCGTACGACCATATATTTTGTTCAGCCTTGTATTGTACCTGATACGGACAAAGGAAAAACAAAAAAAAAAAAAACCAAACAAACAATATTGTATATGCATATAATATAGAATTCTATCGCAGTGCGTGAGAAGAAGTGCGTAAATAAGGTGGCGATACACAGATTTTTTGTACTACCGCGTGGTGTGTGAAACTTTGCAGTCGAGATATCGCGATGTATGAGAAAAAAGAATCCCAAATAAAAAGTTTTATTTTGAAAAATCAAACAAACATGCGTTTTATTATTTAATTTGCGCGCGAGGAAAACGGCGGGCAATTAAAAATAGCAACAACAACTGTGTGACTCGACGAGTTTTATCGACGTTACAAACATGTGCACACACAAAGTAGTCTGATGCAAGTTTTATGTCAATTTGTGCATAGAGACGCGGTGAGAGATATTTCCGTAGATTCTCCGGTTATTATTAGAACGTAAATGATTACCGAGATCAACAACAACGCACGCGTACGTATCACACGCGTACCAATACACGCAAGTTGCTCACTATGTTGCGGTATAATTGCAAAATCGATAGCGGCGTTGATGTAGGTGAGTCGTCGACGAGCGGCGACAAACGAATCGGTCTAAATATATATTGCTCCATTGTGCGCGCAACAATGTACGCGGCGAATTTTATTCAGCGCGCGAGATCGGGACGAGGGCTGCCTACGACGCCTAGAAACGCATCTGGAAGTGTCGTCAATGCGTTTTTCTAACGAGATACGACGATGGAGGAGGTAAGACCTCTTTCCGCTAATTGAATATCCGGTGTGTCGCGCTAGACATGTACGAGGGGAAGAGGCGATCTCGCGCGCGGCGCCGAAGACAAGACGCTCGTTGTTCTTCAAGCTTGTCTCGAGCGCGAATTGTACGTATAGCGGATGAACGTCGCAATTAACGGCGGATAAATTCGCACCTGGCTCTCCTGCGCCGACGTAAGGCCTTTGTTCCCGTTGCGCTGTTTGCCGCGCTAGATATTGATAATGACTAGATCACTTTGATGATATCTCCATTGGTCTGTAATATATAAGTAGATTCATAGATACATGTCGCACGAAGACGAATCTTGAGAGAGATTTTCATTTGCAACAACGTTTACTACGTTCGGTGCCAAATGCGCAAGGAAAGATCTAGGAGGTTTCAACAAAGCTGCACAAGGTATATCTAACGTATGTCTACATAGTTCTACGTTATATATTGTGCGTCTCGTATATTCGAGATTTGACCTGTTTCAAACCTCAAGGTAAAACTTGCTTTTATCAAAACGTACAAACATATTTGATAAAATCTTTTGTGATAGCTACGAAAACAGGTTATCGCAATCTCAGTTAAATGAAGAGAATAGAATCTTTTCGTTCTTTTTTTTAGGAGGAAGGAACGAAGAGGAAATTTTCTTTTCTTATCTGACTGTGATACGCAGATTCTCTCTCTTCGTCACTTTTAAGACACGAGGAAAGAATGCTCATTAAAAAAAAAAAAAAAAATTTTCTTTGTTTCTTAAGGGACGAAATCTAGCGAACGAAGAGCAGATCTACCGTTTGAATAATATTATGTTTACTTTCAACATTTCTAAGAAATGTTGAAAGAATATTTTCTTTAATCACACGTAGATTCGACTGGCTCAATATCAAATGCGTTACTTGAGCGAGCTCGGCGAGTCTGTGTGTGTGTGTGTGTGTGTGCGTGTGCATCGATTACCCGCATTGCTTTCTGCACCCGCATACCGTTAGATCTATTAGCCCTGCTATGCTATTATTACCCAGAATTGCCGTCATGCTACCGTATTCGACTCCGCTTTACAAATCGGAGTAGAAATGAGTCATTCTACTACATTTAAAAGAGACCTCAGAAAAAAATTTGAAGAACACAATGCGCACAATACAACGATTCATAAATTAAAGAAAAATATAATTATTCGGTCAAAAGAGAAAAACGTTAATATAAAGAGTCCTTAAAAGTTTTGATCTTTTTCACGTATTATCTTATTCTTTCCTTGTTGATAAGCCAGTTTGACGATTTGGTTTTCCCATTTTTCGTCGAAGACAGCGTCACCCGGATCCGAGATAGTTTTAAAAGCGGCTACTTTTAAAAATGCGCTCGTCGACGCGCGCAGCCACTGATAAGACTGCGCGCGCAATCGCCGCCGCTCGCCGGCGACTGATAGCTCAGTACGCTGGTAACAGGTGGTTCATCGTGATTGGTCGAGAGAAGCGGCGATTGAAGTGCTCGCGGCGCCAGCACGTGCGGTCGCCGGTCCGCTCCGCATTCACGCGAAGAACGTCATTGCGTGCGTATCCGCCTGGCGACGAAATCTCGCTGCGCTACCATACGCTTATTCTTCGGCTCGGAATTGAATCGTCACCCAATACGTGTTTCGCGCCACCTATTCAAAAAATCGATACCTCGCGTGTTCGTGCGTGCGAAATATCAATCGGCCCACGAGATTGGCGGTGGCTCCGCAAACTCGTAGGTGCGCGGGTGTTGGCTATCTATCGATCTCCTGGTTTGTCCCGCTTTCTTAAACCGTTCATTGGCGTCTACATTGCCGCTGCCGCCGGTGCATCGTAACGTACGGTTCTGTTTGCTCGTGGTCGGTATAGTGTTTGTGCCTTACTGTATAACATACGTGAATTGGTGAACGTTCATGTTGATATTTCTTGATCAGTGAGTATAGCAACTTATGATTGCTGTGTATATGTGTGTGTATATATATATATATATGTATATATGTATACATGTGTATATACTTTTTCTATTTCTTATTATATTATTAAATTGTTCTGGTACCATTCTGTGCCGCGCTGGTACCGCTACTTGACGCGTCGTGCTTTGACGATAGTGCACGTGCACACGAGCCGGCGCTCCGTTCCATCTGGTGCGCTCCGATTGCACCGATCGGATTTATGATCGCGCGCAGAGGTCATCTCGCGCGCCGCTAGGCGTGCAACTTATTCGAGGATGGTAGCGCGATGAGCTCCCGAGAGATTTTCAGCGCAATCCGTGCGAGTGATGTATCGCGCGTGGAATGCGAGATACTTCTCGACGGAATTCTCGAGACAGTTACGAAAGGTCTTGGGGAATTGATTTAAAGTCTCGCAGACTGTTGCGCTGTTGTTGCGTAAGCGATAAAATACCGATACCGATTATTTCGTCGTTTAATTGTTGCAAACCGCGAAATGCTGAGTCAAAACTTTCGATTTTACGCTTTTGTTAATTACGAAAGGTGCGCAAATGTTCACAGAGACCTTTCTTTTCGCGATAAAGTCTGGCAATGAACGAGAACTGGTATTTATAAGTTTGACGCATCGTTTTTGCAGTTGACGATAAGCGTGTTTCACGTCGCAAATTGTTGTTGATAAAAATGCGCTCATCGTCGGCGCTCGCTGATCGTATCTTCATTTTCTCTTGAAATACCAGTTTCGATCGATGGTATCGAGACTGCGATTACGCGGAGTCGTTCGCGCGTCGAAAGGTCGATCGACTCTCCGACTCTTCGAAGTGTGACATTTGCGTTATGAGAGTTTTATCGGGAAAAAAAATTAAAACGGAGAGGAAAAGAATTGAAAAAACGTACACAAAGAGCAGAGATAAAACGCGCGCTCGCGAGAACGCTGAGAATTGCAGAAAATGGAATACGGAAAATATTACGCGCGACTACGCGTCGATATCGCTTATCGGAGCTGATCTTCCGGCAGCGATCTATTCGTAAAAATAATAGAATTAATACGTTCGGAAACGAATAATTGTCGTCAAAAGCGAATTGTCGATAGCGGATTACAACAAATGCGATACGCGAGGTGACGCAGATATTAAGTAACGGATTGTTACGTTATCGTACGGATATGAATGATTCGTGCGCGATGCTTGTGTAACGTGCACAAGCGTATTTTGTTTATTATCTAGAATTAAAACAGATAATGAAGATTTCTCGTCCCGCTTTTACTACCGAACAAAATTCTAAGGTAACTCTTTAAATGTGTACGCGGAAAGTTTGCAGCTTGTGTGTGATACGCTTTGTATGCGACTAGATAAGTACGTATATATCGTGGTGTTGTATATAATTAGAATTTCAACACATAACTGTTTCATCTCCGAAACAGCGTGCGCAGTATTATTGACGCTCAAACCTTAATAACCGAGTGGGTTAAAAGGTTTGTTGAAATTCTCTCTCTTTCTCTCTCTCTCTCTCTCTGCGAGAGTATGCTTATTGAAATTAATTACATTATAATTTGCAGTTGCGATTAAACGCGTCGATAAGTTCGATTCTCGCAATATATCCGCGACGTAGTATTAAAAAAAAATAAACATCTCTGCAAAATTGCTTATGTATGAAACGTTTTTCGAGGAAACATTATTCTGCGCGTAGAAAATGCTACACGGAGATGAAAAAAAAATCAGAATTTAGAGAAATGACACAACATATGGTCGACGATTGTGTACGTTGAATTAATTCTGAATTTTTTGTCTCTTTTGATGCGATGAGCAAGAGACAAAATTTTGAACGTGCAAAAAACATCGGTTGGTTACATACAGAAAACAGTTCAATTAAACTTCACTCACGGCACTTCAAAATAATGCTTCCTTTGGTTTATTCTTATCTCTCTAAAGATAGTGGCATATCGCTGAATATAAAAAAATAAAACTTCCAAGAACGTATGTGTAATCTACACACATATGAAGCACAATCAGTTAATATCGTGCTCGTTTCAAAGCGATCAAAGTCAAATTTTTTCTTAATGTTAAAAATGATTAAAATTTGATATTATATATAACATATTATTATATATAACACACGCGTGATTTTTTTTCATAATAACTTCGTTTATAATCGCGAGCGCGCGCGTTGCATCACCGCGTAGTAGTAGTCGCGAAGCAGCTCTCTTTTCCCTTCTTCTTTGCCGCGTGTGATACACACAGCCCGTTAAAGACAGGTCCATTGAACTCGTTAGAACCTGTAATGCAGCCGCATGCATCATCCCGTAATATAGGACAAAAGGCATTAAACGCGGCCGCGGCGAGAATAATGGTCAGGCGCGCGATATGCATATGTACACGGCGCGCGCGCACAGGTCGCAGATATTATGCACGCGTTGTTGTAATCCGCAAGTCTTTCATCGATATCCAGCGGATCATCAACGCGTATTCAGCATCCGGTTGGATCTATTAATATAAACTTACATAAACTTTACGCGTTCTATCGTATCGAGAGAGTTTTGTGTGTGTACTTGCGCGCGTATTCGATTCTCTATATGGCATCCGCAGACGCGTCTCTCTCTTTCTCTCTCTCTCTCTTTTTTTATTTATGTACTCGGAAAACACGATAGTCCTTTTATCTACCGCTTCTCTTGATCTAATTTAAACTAAAGTACGGATATATATTGCAAGGGAATTTGTTTTCTCTTATTTCTTGTACAAATACAGGAAAGAGGATCTATTTTAATCTTGAGTTTCTCCAAGAGAGAGAATGACGCGCGCACGTAGATCTCTCGGGATCACGTTTAACGCGGTTAACGTTACACGTGCTGCAGTACGTTTGCGACATCTCTAATTACGACAGTTTGATTAATTGTGAAAGTAATTACGTATAGTAACACGTTTCGCTATTTTTGCATGAATCGCGTTACTGATTCGGGGAAATTTCTTGATTTCAGATAATAACTACAAGTCCCGCGAGATTGTCAAAGGACGCTGAATTGCGGCTACATCATGCTGGCGTTTTAATTTCTTTCGTTCTTCATGGGCGAGCACCATGTTCTTCTGACCGACGACACTACCAGGAGATCTAAGGAAAACGAGATATTATGGAGTTTTACGATGTGGGAACGGGAGATCTCAAGGAATTGTGGGAGTCCTACCTCGCCGAACCGGTGAGCAAACTTAATTAATTTTACGTCTATTTTACGTTAATTAATTCTATGTATATTCGCGAGAAAGTCGTTTGTGAACGGGAGAGAGTGAGCTCGAACACTGTTTTGAGACATAAGAACGTTTTACATTCTCTCGAGAGAACCCGCCCGTTTGCAATCCTCCGCATTATTCCGATCTCCGAACATGTCGGTGTCAGATCCAGATGTACAGACAACAATCGTAAAATCTTTGTGATGTCACTTGACGCGTAGAAACGTGTTCTCGTTTTATCAGTACTTGTACGATACAATGTCTAAGCAGAGGATTAAGGCGAAAGATATTAATTGATGCAACAAATATTTATTATTGCAAAATATGTTTATTATGTTGTTTCGAAGAAGCTTGTCGTTTTTTTCTTGCTTTTATGAAACACAAAAAACGTGCGCTTCTACGTGTGTGTGTGTGTGTGTGTGTTTGTAGCACACGTATAACGCTTATCAAATTTATTAACTAAATGTCATTGAAAACTACATTTCCATTTCCTACACGTCTCTCAGAGTGATAACAACTCTGATATCTTAAGCTGGGTATACACCTAGCGAACGAACGCCAAACGAACAGCGAGCGCAAACGTTTGTTATTATCATTCGTCAGATTTATACGCCAAAACAAATGNCTCATGAGGGAACCAAACCAAATGCGAATCAAATGTNCTGTTCGCATTTGTTTTGGCGTATAAATCTGACGAATGATAATAACAAACGTTTGCGCTTGCTGTTCGTTTGGCGTTCGTTCGCTAGGTGTATACCCAGCTTTATAGTGTGTATGTGTGAGTGTAAAACGCCACTTATAGTTTCTAACTAAGTGCAAATGTCGCGTTCTATTTTCGCGTGTACAATGTAAAAACAACTAAAATTTCTTTATTTTTTCACTTTTAAATGTAACATCTTTCCCAACGAGTGCAGCTTGCGTGAGGTTCGAACAATAATAGCCGCATGTTTGCTTGTACACAGCTTACCATTTATCATCAGCTAGAGCGAGCAGGTTGTGTTAATTAATTAAGCTTAGGGTAATGAAGGAAACCAACAAATTATTTACACGATAACGTCCACGTGTTGTGGACGAATGTCACAAAGTTTTGTAACATTAATAATTCTTTTATCAGACAATCGCGCTTCCATTATCTTCGCCTCGATCTATATTTCATGTTCCTGCGAGCGCGACGGAAGAAACCACATTTTTCATCGCTCGCGACAAACGACAATGGTTTCGCATATGCGCCTTTCATTGCGACGCGGCGTGCGTTTTCTTATCTCCGACGCAAACTGGGACGCACGGAGCGCAATTTCTGCGAACTCTTTCGCAAGTGCGAGAATTCTGTTTTTTTTTTTAAGGTAGATGCACACGCACACACAATCGAATTGTGCGCGCAAAATCAATCTTTCATTCAATTAACAAGATTACGTGTTTTCCGAGCCATTACCGCTTCGAGACGTCCCTCTCTCACAATCAATAAATAACAATTCGCGCGACGCGTTTCGCGCGAGTCGCATGCGGCCATGGCGTTTTACGCTTTGCACGCCGGACGTGTACTTATTATTAGTTATTGTTTTTCTTATCGCCCGCCCGTCGCTTCGCACATTCGCCGAGTAATTCGTAGTAGGCCCCCCCCCCCCCCCCGAGGCGATAGAGCCAACCGGCTATATTTTTATCATTTCCTTGAAGGTCGCCGATACACACGTCCGCTCGATCCCCGTCGGGAATAAATTAAATCGTCGATTGTGGTAAATATAATCGTCTCTCTCTCTCTCTCTCTCTCTCTCTCTCTCTCTCTCTCTCTCTCTTCTCCTGTCCTCTCTCTCTCTCTCTTTCTCAAAGAAGAAGAAGAAAAAAAACTCGAGTTAATTCTCACGACGGCGCTCGATTATTATGTCCTTTTTATGAAGAGCTTGCGCAACAGCACAAGATGGTGGCAAATTATTGTTTTCCAGAACGCGTTTGAACATATTACACTGTGTGTACCGTCACAGTTCGGTTGTTCTTCACAAACGCGGCGAAAAAAAAGATGCGGCGAAAAAGTTTGTTTGTCGCTCATGTTAGTGATATCGTCGGTTGAAAAAAAAAAGTTGCATTACATTTGGACGATGTTAGTGCTGGTACGCGCGCACACCTGTTCAAATAGCGTGTCGTTTTTCGGTAAAAAGGTACTTATACGAACATGCGTACGTCTCTATTTCTCTCTTCGAGGCACCGCTCACAATCCGTGTTTGAAGCCGTTGACATGCGAACCACGAATTTCATATAGAAACTTAAGCGTGGAGTACGGAATATAATTTTTTTTCTGTATATTCAGCCGTGTCCTTGAATTTAATATATTTCACGTTCTTTTCAAAATTGGTTCTCAACAAAAAATCTCGAAATTTGTGTGTTGTTTGTCTTTTCTTATTTATTATTTTAAATTCTTATTTTAAAAATTCTTATTTTAAATTCTTATTTTAAATTCTTATTTTAAATTCCTATTTTAAATAAAAACTTAATAAAATTGCGTGTTTTCGACGAACAGTCACATACGAATTATTGCGACGGCATGTAAATAAATTGAAACGACGTTCGTCGAACATCTGTGATGGGTGTCTCTCTCGAAATATAATCCGCATTTTCCCATGCGTGTATTAGTATGTTAAGCAAATATTCGAGCTTTTGATTACTAATCAATTATCGATTATTTATTTGCAACTTAATCTTATCGCATATCAGGAACTTTTCGTGACCTACATCAGTCATTTTTATCATTCGTTAATTATTTATTCCATTGTGTAATATCCAAATGTCGCTTCATTATACATTTCTTATTATCTACGTCAATCCGCGAAATACAGCTGATGTAATCCGAATGTTGTTTGAAAATAAATGACATAACACTGGAGTTGATGATTGGTACATGCAGTGTACATACACATGTGATTATTATCGTAATACTCAAAAGTTCTTAATTGCAGATAATACGCGCGCTGTGAATATATTTACGCGTACACAAATTGTCATTTCTGTTGCTCATTCGCGACCGCACAAAAGTACAAAATTACGGATGCAAACTTTAGACGTAATTACGTATTCATGCGGAAGTGTTCGAAGTTACTCTTCGCTCGAATTGAAGCAAGAAGTTTGAAGTTAGGTTATTTTCGTGTAACGAGTTATTAGTATGCATTAATAGTCGGTAGTCGGTTGTGCGCGACTTTAAAAGCGCGCATAATAGAAATTGAAAGGCGAGTCGGCGCATGCATGTCAATGCTGTCTCATCATATTTGGGGGTCAGTCGCCTTTCGACAGAAATTACGACAGAGACTCGGCGCGCAAATACGTCCGACAAATAGAGAAGTCGTTTAACCTGATGTAGGCCTCCCCTTTCGTGAAAGAAACTCAACGGAAATCTCCTCGAGCTCAATACAAGATACGTGCCAGGGATGCATTAGACAAGCACGGTTTTATTTTGACGTTGAAAGACACTGTGTCGAAATTGTTAACGTTAAGAATACAGTTTACGGGGCGAAACGTCCCAATTAGAGTCGTCTAATGGTCGTCGGCAAAAATATCGATTTCTCGTTTGGTCGGCTTCAATCTCATTAAAAAAAACGACGGCTCCGCGCGATTTGCCAGCACAATGAGTTTTCGCGAGATTGATCGCCGTTGCGCGCAAGCGGTAAAACAAGGCGAGAAAATGTGAGCACACAGTTTGCGCATTCACGTGAACGCGCCGAACAATCGATACAAATTCTAAAACTGTCGGCGAAAGGTGAAAACAGAAAAATTAATTGATACATATATTGTAAAAATTGGAGAAGAGAACGAATAAACATTCGTTCGAGCAACAAGCATTTTTGTCGTTTTATTTGATTATGAAGGAACGCAATTGAACTTCGATATTTGTCTTGTTATTAATACGCGCGCACTTCGTTTGCGCATATACTTGGCGCGAGGCACTACCGTGCCTCTTGATTATTTCTCATAAAAGTTACGAGTTATTTTTGCAATGTGTGTACTAGTTTCTCTTGAAACACACACATGCACACACAACACGCACTTACCATATTTTTTAACTGTTTACACGCTTACTACTCGAAAGTTTATTATTTTATTTTAATAGTTATAATTTTTTTATTAATTTTTTCATTATTTTTGATTTAATATTTAATAATTTTTTTATATTCACCGTATATATACACGGTAATGTTGTGATCGGTTATTAATCGCGAGATATTATTCAACAAGATTTAACTTACCTATCTCTCTTCTCTCCTATATTGTTGAAAAAGTAGGACAAGCGCGAGGCAACGTCATACAATTTGTGGCGCCCATAATTGTGTCTAGGCTCGTACGTGTCGTGTTTTTATCGTGGACGGTATAAAGCAATTTTCCTCACTCGTTCATTATGCTTGCGCAGGTGCTATTGGTGCAAGTGTTGATACCAGTCCTCGTGTTACAGCTTCGAGTTTTAGCATCGAATTAAATACACGCTTCAGTCGTGTGGGAGAACGCGCAATTTTATTTAAAAAAAAAAAACTAGATGTTCAGATTACGTTTATGAATAAATAAATGCAAATTAGTAATGAGATAAAATAATCATTAATTATATCTCATAAAAGTATCTGTAGCATTTTAACTGAGAAGATGAGAAAGTGTGTTTGAAAAAAAAAAAAACAATCGCGGCGCGCTCTGATAACAATTGACACAGCTTTAGATAAATAAGAGTAAAATCCTTACTTTCGTATGTTCCGTATGACATTAGCATCTTACTTAATATAATATCATTTTCTCGACATGACATTAATGTAAAGATTGAATATCAAAAGAGCTCTCCCGACGGGAGAGCTTTTGTTTTTCAATATACCGCCCGGAACGAGGGGCGCGATGAGCGCGTTATAAGAAAATGTCGCTGAAGTAATTTTTTTTAGCGTACCTATCGATTGTGTTTTCGACACACGCTTCGAAGGAAAAAAAAAACTGTTGGCGACACATTTATTATCTCATATTGCATATTTTATATGGAAATGACAGGAATACATCTGCGTATATTATTTTACCTCAATTACTACACCGTAGTATCGATTAGTCCTTAATTAGTTGTTGTTTTATCGTATTGTTGTTTCTTTACTTCGAATTATATATGACATTTAGCTAGCAATATGATAAATATTAAAAAAAAATTTTAATATTAAAGACTATTAATGTTTACTTGTTTCAAGCAAACAAATGATTCTGATTGCGAAATAAAATAGTGAAGTTCTATTTAATGTGCAAAACAAAGTAACAAATTGTTACGATTGTTGCCATAAAACTTTCGTAACATGGTTTTTCGATATTTTGTCGATTACAAATAAAAAACTCTAAAGCTTGAGATATATGTTTGTATGTAACCATAGCGTGACAGAACGTCCACATAATAAGCACCGTAGTAATACTCCTATGAGAAATGTCATGGTTGGCTGACTTCTAGTTCAAAACCGGAAGCAGGAATATGTCGGATTCACAAGCGGAAACATATAGGCGAGAAAAGTGGAATGTAGAAGACAATGGCGAGATAGAGCACAATATTGTGATATATATCTTATACATAACAAATATTACGTAAAATGAATAAGCAGAACATATACGTGTGAATTCAAGTCCCGCGATATATATTTGACATTCACAAAAAAAAATATCTAATAAAAAGTATAAATACACGGGAGAGTGATTGATAGAATAAATGTTCGAAACGACACATAGATAGTGGTATTACGTTGCCGTTGACAAGTTTCCTTCGACAGAACAAATGTCAAACGTTGACTCATTACACAGTAAAAAATCGTGCGTCAAAATGTAGAACTTTTCTTGTGTTACGACGTTTTGATTATTACTTCAATGTAAAATTAACATAATACTGATATGTTATTATTTTTTTAATCTTTTCACGTGTTAAATTTATGTTA
>NW_018020584.1:1771136-1793991 GCF_002006095.1 Pseudomyrmex gracilis | reverse complement strand
ACAACGAATAAGTTGTTTTAACTTACAATTTAGAGTGGACCTCCTGGGACATGCAAAAAATGTTAAAATTAACATTTTTTTTTTTACTGTGTATTGCACGTGGTGTTTGTATTTTAGCTTGCTGATAAATATATATTCACTTGTGTGACATCGATGACTTCATTGCTCGAAAATGTTTTTCAACCGAGTCATTTTGTCAGATTCGAAAATAAATTTAACAAATCGTCATATATCGCGCGAATAAAACGGATGAAACAGCAATTTCGAGTTCAGTTGGTAAATTTTTTGTAAAAAATGCGTTGTTTCGGATATTTATCAATATCTCTCGGTAATGTTTTAAAGTACACAAAAGAGAGACCTATATTTTGATGCGCAAAACAAACTTTCCCGATAAATCATCGATCAATCTCCGCTGAAAGATTTTTTTTAAATTAATTTTGAATCTTAATTACCCGTGCGAACTGTCAGAGCAGGAAATACGTCGCAAAGATACGATACACACAGATGAATCACGCATGTCTCATGACGCGATAGCTCGCTTACACGGTACATAGTGCGTTTTTTTTCACAGAAATAGTAACACGTCAATGAACCGACAATCTCTCGCCGTTCGGCGAACGTTTGATACTCGCTGATGTGAGATGGCGAGGCCGCAGCTATCTCAAACAAACACGCCGAAATAGAATTCCGTCGAGATGAGCGTTTTCCGCCTAAGCGCAAACGCGCATAGCTCTCTCGTCCGTGATTCCTCGAGATCGTGACTTGAAACGTTCGAGCGACGTTCTTCAGAAACGTCGATTACCGGCGATCGCTCATTTTCTAGCGGCACATTTCCTTATCGCGCGCGCGGCGCGATTCCGAACGATCGTGGCACGAAAATAATTATTGTTTTTTCCCGTCCCGGCTTCCCGTTTATTCTTGCACGCTTCGCTTCGCCGTTCGTTTCTTCGCTATGCCTTCGCTCAATCTGGTGAACGCGAGCGAAGAAGAAGGCACCGCGGGAATTCGCGACGAGTTCACCGTAGCGTGACCTATTTCGTCGTGTCCACGTCAAAAATCCTTCAAGCGGCCGGCGTTTTCGAGACTCTTGGCCGAGACGTGAAAGTTCCTCAGTTGGTTTTTTTCTTCAGACTCTTTCGCTTCTCGTCACGCTGTAGCGACGAAACCGAGATAACTTCTTCTTTCTTCTTAATCTGTGTCGATATCTAAAACGGTTAATCGATGATTGATCTCTGATATCTCCTCAGATACGTGTCGTTGCGCATGCGATTGACGACTGTCTTTGAGTATAACTGACTGCAATATTTTTTTGTAATTTTCTAAACTTAGAAATTTATTTTATTATATATTTTTGTTTATATACGTGTATAGATTTCTATTTATATAGTTAAACGATTCTTATCAATAGCAAATTTAAAAACTCGCGGCACATCGCAGAGACAAACTTATTAAAAGCAATTATCGTCAGATTTTAATTATATAACTAATTTGTTAATTTGTTTTCGACTTAGTAGACGTATAAGTGAAAACTACGGACGTTTAAAATTCCTTGTGCATATCGATTCCAACCAAATTGCTTATTGGCAAATAATAAAAATTGAACGATTTGCGCACCGGATACGATTGTTGCATTCTCACCGTTTCTGTTGTATCGTCTGTTCGCATAACACCGTTAGGTGCGGGATTCCACCTTTGTACATGCGTAACCGTAAACTTTTCTTCCATACACGCTTGCACGCACCAAGCTATTCTCTTTCTCTCTCACCGTGAGCGTATAACACAGTGGTGCGATGCACCACGACTCACGGAATTTTCCGCTGAAGGGAAAAACTCTCTGTTTTATCTGTGTGTGAATTCTTTAAATTCAACAAGTTGAGATATACAGTGGCTAAAGATTAATCTGAGCACTTTGATCAGTCAGAGAGAAATGTGATTCATTAGGTAATACATTTTGAAACGTGCAAAGAGATTTTTTTTATTAAATTGTAACAATTTCGATGATACAAAAATTAATCCTTTTAAGTAATTAATTAAAAAAATATAATTTTACGTGTGTGTGTATCGCACATTTACATGAGATTCGGAGATCTAATTTTATAAACGATTGCATCATGCAATCCGAGGACAAGAAATGCAGCTTGGCAAGTTTGTCACGTTAATCAAACATGTCCTTCGAAGACAGGAACGCGAGCCGGTAAGGCCAGACGTGCACACACAACGCTATTAGTAGAAAATAAGATAACCGAGAAAATCCTAAAGCAATTCTACATCATTCGGGTAAACAATTTTGCAGTTATCGCGCTCGTTGTACACCTATTATACTATTGCTGCCGTCGCCAGTTGGTCAACTGAATGCAAACGACTGTCAATCTTGCTCGCGGCAACTGATAGGCCAGGAAACAGTTATCGCGGCGCCTGTACACCTTGTGAATCGAAACGCAAAAACCTCTCAAACGTACAATTCTCAATTTTAATGTCACGAAGCTTTCGAAAATCACTTTTCTTCGAATAGACTTATAAGGCGAATTTTTTTTCATAATTTCCGTATAATAAGAAAAAAATTCCTGCAACCTTGAATAAAATCCTAGATGTAGTAATCACGCATTCACGACGATGGTTTTGTCTCGAACGAACAGATGCTCGCTTATCCTCTGCATTATCAGTGATTGCGATTGGCTTGACGTCACGATGAGATTTTACACCGTCAAATCGCAGATAATGTTCGCGCTTAAGACTGTGAATAATATTGATTCAAGGATATAGACTTGAATTAGAATTCTTGTCTTTTTATGGAGAACTAGCTCGTTTCAAAGCGCAAATGATTTAGGCGTCTCAGATAAATTAGTTGATGTCAAATTTCTAAATATTTCCTGTATATTAAACGACGTCTTTTTAATTTCGTATTCTTCTCGCATAAAATTTTAAACGAAATATAAACCAAGTGTCGATTTGATAAAAACAATTTGTTTATTTTGCCGACATAATTCGTCTATTCCGCACCGCGAAGGTAGATCGCGCTCTCAAACGATTTGTATCTTGAAAATTTAATATCGAGAGACTTCAGAAATCCATTTAGTCGTTATCGGCCAACGTGTGGTCGCTATCAGAGGAAGAAGATAAAAGCGCTGTGATTGCTCACAAACTCTCTGACTATTGGAGGTTCAAAGCGCAACTTATATTCCTCGTGAGATTTGTTGATTCCTTTTCAAATGTGCTGTTTGAAAGAAACCTGTAAAGAAAACATACAGATAACATGATAGATAAAACGTTATTGCTATCTCGTTGTAACGCAATGAAAACAGACGACAATATTTTCTCGATTTTATCATCACGATTGATTTACTCTTAATTTGCAACAACCGCAATTATATTATTACGATTAAGATTATTTTGTTACATATGATACACGCTAATCGGTGCTCGTCAGTGAGTAAACCAAGAATCTTTTCCGGATTGTTGGCATTCTTCGTGTTGCGTAAATATTTTGCACGTCAAAGCACAACTAGCTCTCGTCAAGCGCGCAGTTGCATTCCGACGCGCGACGATTCTCGATTTCATCTATGTAGGTCTCGCCGTCGTCGTCGTCGTCGTCGTCGTCGTCGTCGTGTGTTATTTAAGGCGGTGACACTCTCGAACTTTTCCGCTTTAAAAGCAGGTCGCAGCTGTAATACGACAATGAATTCGAGAAACGACATGTGTTTCTTATCAATATCCTTCTATAATTACATTTTCGTCAGAAAACAAGTGAGACGAAAGCGAACGTCTATAAACGCAGTCTGTTTTTTTTCTTTTATTCTCACGTTGAGAAATCCACAAAATATCTACAAACAATTAAACAACGTTTGAGAGATTAGAATCGCTTTGTTTCAGATTTTGTTTTTTTATGACTTTTCAAACATGCTCGTGAGAAGAATAACAACTGACTTTTTTTTTTATCTAATTCAAGAAGGCATGAAAAAGACAGGAGCTCATTGTGTTTTTTATTCCGCTTCTCCGCCGGCGTGTTTGAATGTCTTATTAGACTCTCGATGAGCGAAGAACGAGCCGGTTTCGGGTCGGGCTTAGTGAATCCGTTCTAAACAAAATTTATTTCGAGAAAGAAATCTTCTTCGTATAACCGGTGACGCAAGTGATCAGCGACGACCGAATGCGCGACTTTTTTCAGTCGGCGCGCATTTATCGAACCCGTTAAAAAACAGACGCGATTTGCCCGCAGGTATATACATACACAACGATGGCGATAATGCGAAAACGGGTGGCTCAGACAGAGTCAGTCAATCGTACTGTGAATAGTTATGGGCGCGCGCTCGACCCGGTGCGATAAGCTCTTATCATCAACTGCGCTCCACCCCCGGTTTTCTCCTTTCTCCCTTTGCCGTCATTCGTTCCCATCACGCGTATCGCCCTTTTTTTTCGACATCTCCCTACAAAACGCGTATTGTCTCTTTCTACCCGTTCGCGTTCTGACCCAATTGATAACAGTCGCGCAGACTTTCCGTGTGCGATTACAGATTACCTAAGCGTTATCACGGCATTGTTAGCGCACGCGCTCTCCACGCCGCGTGTACAGTGCGACGTGCGTGTTCCGATTCGACTTCGTGCCCGCCGATGTCTCATGTTATCGATGTAACCTCGTATACATACACATACATATGTATGTGTGTCGCGAAACGCATCAATGGTGCAATCGGCGGGAGATATCTCGCTCGGGGAAAACGCGGGCTTGCGAAATATTCAGGAACTTTTTACGTCGGAAAAGAAAAACCACTTCGGAATGCGCAGCACGACAGAAATCTCGACATTTTGTATCTCGACAAATATCCAATTGAACTTGAAAGTTTTAAACAAATTAAGAGCTTACAACCGTTTTATATGATACGGTCGAAGTTCTTTGCTTCGGGCACCTGTGAGATTCGCACGTATCTGACGCGAGGATAAACGTGACCTATGGAAATTGCGTTATTATATTACTACGTTGCAATATTGAGTGACTGTGATAAAAAAAAAAAACGAATTAATTGGCATCCTTGACATGTAACCGCGTACAATGAACTATTGATCTATGAATATTGTCTTGATAATCAGTTTTGCTCCATTTCGTGGCTGATAAAATTAACTAATCGCTATTGTACACAAAATCGTTTTCAGAACACTTCGATTAGGAAAACTTTGTAATCTTTTGCGCGTGATGTATATCTGTCACAAACATTTCGCAACTCATTGTAGACAATGCTTGGAACTTCTGACGTATGTGTTTTATATTGATTTACACAAATGTTCATTCAACAGTTGTTTCCAAAATTAAACGATACGTAAATGTGTAACTGGAAACGCTTCGAAGGACATTTCGCGAAATCAGACACAATCGGATTTACGAGACAATTCTACGGCGAAAAAAAATTAACAATTTAAAGTTTTTTAAATTTTCTGTTTATTATTCCTTTTCTCTGCGTGTCTCTTCTTATACGTCTATGCTTAACGACCAGCGACAACAATAATTGAAACTGGCTTATCGATCAGGTCTCTTATAAAGTCTATCAGCACTATTTGTATCGTCCAATAGCCACTCGTTGCCTCTCTTTATTGGTCTCGCGGATTCAAATACTAATTCACGGAGTGATATGTCTCGAGGTCACAGGTATACGGGGGAAAGAATGGTCCTCCTCGCATTCGATTCGGATTATCGTCGTTGATTGCTCTATTCTTGGGCACGGCGGCAGAAAGCAATAAATATATACGTCGATGTTTCGCATGTTAACCCACATATACGTTAAATTTGAAGTAATGAGACCACATTCCAGATACGTTGTGTATAATATTATTTGTAATTTATATTTCAGCTACGATGTGTGCGTGTGTGTGTGTGTGTTTGTATAATTTCCTAAGGAAATAACGTATACGCGCAAAATGTATTACTCATTCTACGATATAATATAAATTTTACACACACACACACACACGCACTTTCTTTCTGTATTAGTAGAGAAAGATTTAATTTTTTGTCAATATTATACACATATGTTATATTTTTTTTCTTTTTCATCTTGACGCGTATTAACGCGAGCGTTTACTTCGTTATTGTTTCATGTCGTAATTGAGCAAGATTTGTAAACGTTAATTCACATGACGAGCGAAAGGCCGAATAATTTTTCTTGTACGAAAAAAATTTCAATCTCAACTGCGTGCAACACTTTCCGAGTTCTCGTCGCGTATAACTCGTCGAGTTGAACTACCTGTTGATTCGAGATCGTAGACGAGACGTCCTCGCAGATATATTATTGTCCGTGTTTCTCAAAGGCGGACGAAACATCCGTCCGTGTATAAATAATTTCGAGACACGTACGTGAGAACTCGTTCGCACACTCGTCGGAAACGACCGTAAATAGAACTTACTGAGCGGCAATCTCGCTTGCGAAGCGGAGCACTTCATTCATCGATTCGGGCGGCGTATACGGTTCGTTTCTTGTACACTTCAACAAACAGTTCGTCACAAAAAAACAATGCGAAGCGAAATCAGAATAATTTTAACGACTATCTGCAACACGTCGTCTACATAACACTAAGACGATCTATTTTTAACTGGTGTGTTACGATTTCTCTCTCGAGATGTGATTTATATAAAATCAAGCGTGTTAATTAATCTCAGAAAAGAATGATAATTGCTTGTATATTTGTCAGTTAGAGTTGAAATTATACCTATCATTTCCCTGAACTTGTAATTGACTCGAGAGTCGTTTGCGTTTCCTTATATTTGTAGAGTATAATCTCGAGATAGGTATGTGTTTCCTCGAATGAGAGGATATTATTTGACGCGTTTGATGTCGTTGTAACCCGACTGACGTAAGTCGCTTCTATACGTCAGAGTAGTATGTTGCTTATTTTCAAAATAAACGTTTCGAATTAACAACTTAACCAGATTGGCTACTTGAATCCAACGCTGTTTTCACGCGGGCGCGCCGAAGCGTTTTGATTGTCCCCGATAAGGTTTCCGGAGTTTCTCGACTTTCCTGAGAAGGTTCACGGCTGCGACGGTTTATATACTTGTTAAGAAAGAATCTGGTTTTGAAACAAGTTGTATGAGAGTGTCGCGGCCAAGGGAGAGGAGAGACCTGTCGTATGTGTGTGTATAAATGTGTCGTCGTCGCTGCTGCCGTCGTCGTCGTCGTCGGCGCCCGTCGCCGACTTCATGGTGGGGAGTAGACGAAGTGACGGGATGGTTCGGGCCTTCGAGGACGTTCACCTTTTTTCGTGACTTCGTCGAGGCCGGTAGACGCCGTCGAAGTGTGCCTTCTTCTTCTCAAGCCGGGATCCTGAAAGCAATTGACCTATTCGTCTACAATCGGAAGTGTCTGCGCTTCTTCGTGTTCCGAAATCAGCGATTAGTAGAGATACCATCTTCGAAGATTGAAAACAACAAGTTTAACAAAGTTTTACTTGTAAAACTTTGATAAATTTCTGATATTTTTGATGTGGGGTAGGTTCCGTAGATTAACTTCGGGATCGATTGGATCGGGTCGTTAAAACGAATGTAATGCGCGCTGACAAGCGTGTCAAAATGCGTTCAAAGTAGAAAAAAAAACACAAGAGAAGTGCGGTCAGACATTTGACACCTGCGGACGAGTTTCGAATACTTTGTATTAGCGTAATTAGATCTTGAGTCGTGCGAGCGGTGACCCTCAAGTCGCACGATCTTCGCACGAATTTTTACCTGAGAATTTTTTCGACGTAAACAGTTTTTACGATCGCGAAACGAATCGATTTGCTTTACGAGCGCGATACAGTAACGCGTTGCAACACGTTAAATTGCGCAGGATATGTGGAAGAAAAATTCAGGTCGTGCACTTCTTTACGTTTTTTTTTTTTTTTTTTTTTTTTATCAGCGTTTTAATTTATCGGAGACTGTTATCGTATTTTATTGAAAATTTATGACCTCAAGGATATAACGCGTCGTTTCTGGTCGAATGTTAAACGGGATCGTGGGTATGAATTCTCGTCGTTTCTATCGCGCTTTTATAACTCTCGTATGATCGCGTAAAAATGTCACTCCGAATATGGTTTGCGCACCTAACGCAACGTCACAACACACTTTTGAGTTACGGGCTTTAAGTGCAAAGAGCCTTAAAATCGCGACGCAATAAGTAAGTGACGTCGCGTAATTCAGAAAAATAATTAAATTCACGCCGCGCGTGTTGCGCGACATATAAAACTCTCTCATACACACGCACGTGCGAATTACGAGTCGTGTGTGCGGCTGTAAGCAGCTTTGAGATTTTTTTTTTTTTTTTATTTTGCGTCACGTATATACACACATCGTGTGCTTTTACGATCTTCGTTCTCATTCATATGTATCGCAGCTTTTGAAATCACCGCGCCAACATGCCACTGCAATTCTCTCCGCTGCATTACCCACGAATGCAACTCCGTTTGTATGCACCTTCAATGCATCGGCGCACAATTGCTTTTCGACCCGTGCATCGGAGTTTAGCGTAGAACCGACAAGTAGAAAGGTCAGTTCTGTTAATACCCGGCATAACTTCGCGGTCACCACCGCCTTTATCAAGAATATATACACTTCTCCGTACGCTAGAAATGTTGTTCGATAGAGCGAATAGAACTTGCGCTCAATTATCTCGTATACGTGTATAATATCTTGTTTTCAGCATATATCTGTGTATCAAAATTGTTTTATAATGTTCGATCAAATGTTGCGATAAAAAATAAAGAGAAAAAACCTCTTATTACTTTTCGCTTCTTTAAAAAAAAAAAAAAAAAACGCATTAAAAATATATATTTGTTTAACTTTGAAAGCAGAAAGCGCAAGAAAGTGCTGCTGAAATGAGCACGCCTCCTATCTTCTCAATTGCCTGCAATATTAATAGCCTGTAACTACAATTGCGCGCAATAATGAAGAGGAGATACGCGATAATAATCGTACTCGAGAAAATGAGTGATCGCGTCGGAGCGATTGCGCGAGAAGCGCGTCTCGCGATTTCTCGAAGACACCGGGTTCGAGCGATCGGAGAGAAATAATGCCGCGCCAACGAAATAACTTCGTCGCGAAAATTGCTGAGCCCGGATTCCCGCTCTCGATGAACTTCCCGTGTTGCGCAGTAGTTAGTTAACATTAACCACTACGCTGCAATTTTGCGGCGGACAAATTCAATCGGAATTCCTACACCTCGGACGGACACACGAAGAGAGACAGAGAGAGAAGTACCCTTCAGATTAATTTCCAGCGGAAACACATACCGTATTGAGAGAATATTCTAGTAATGGATAGAGAAAACGTGAATTAAAAATTAATCATTCTATTGTCATTTAATTTGTTGACACTTGAGTATCTTTGTAATAGATATTTAATAGAAATTTCAATCATTGAAGAATGTGATAGATTCGTCTGTAGTAGACTAACTCTATAACATTCTTCAATGATTGGAAGTCTGTAGTAGACTATTCTATCACATTCTTCAATGATTGGAATTTCTGTCTTTAGAAAGCAAAGTTACGTCGTGAACGATTACTTTATCGTCAGGTTTTGACACAAAAAGAGAAAAATACTAAATACTTCTGTATATGCATTTTTATATTTGTTTCGACTTGTTTACGCGAGGATGGAAAAAAATTGCTAAAAGCAATTTTTCTTTCAAGAGAATTATCGCAATGCGAGGAATTGCCGTTCAGTAACGTGGAAAGCGTCGATAAGTTTTGATAAGCCAGCAACTCGCAATAAACTTGCGCGTTAAAAATGCTAAAAATATCATAGTTTTTGCTGTGCAAAACTCACTGAGATATTAAAACTTAAAAAGAAAACGAAGGGAACGCGCGTTCATTTGTATTCTCTGTACTATCTCCAAAAAAAACAACCTAAAGGATTGTCCATTACAGACGAGCTTCCGCCGGAAGTGAGATAGAAAAGGATGGAAGATAAGTGTCGGCACGCGCGACCGGAGAATATAACGGAGTAAAAGGCAAAAGGATCAAGAAGAGAACTCTGGAGAAAAATAAAGGGAAAGGAAGAGTGGTGTCGTGACCTTGCAAATCGAGTTCCGCATTACCACAGCTGCCAGATTCTCGCGGAGCTATTTCTAAGATCAGAAATGAGTCTAGCATATGTGAATAGTTTTTGTTGAAAAAACATAACTGAATTATTCCAATCGCTTGCAAATTTTTTACTGATGTACGCAAAGAATTAAAACTTGCGACGTATGTAATAAAAATACACATGTTGAAAAAAGATTTGTAAGACAGGAAATAAACAAGAAAATACCAAAGTACAAATCGAATTCATACAGAGGTTTGAGATTGCGTTCCGAGTTGTTAGCTAAATAATCGTTCTAACTAATTAAATTATCCACTTGCAGAAAATTGCTACATTCCAAATAAGAAAGATTGCAATGTGGAAGAAAGAAGCGCGCAAAGTAGGAGGACTTGAGAAAAGACAAATAAAATGATAAATCAGAGAGTGAATTAGAATTGAAATGTGTAGCTTTATCCGTTGTTATTACAAGAACCAATATAGGAATCAATTGGTTCTTAATTTAATCGATCAAAATGAGGAAAAATGCACATTTTGTTTAGAATTTTCGTTCGACCACACTGCTCAGACTGCTTAAGTCAATTTACTGTCTATCTATTTTATTGAGCGAAGCAGACGAAGTTGTCACTTGAGTCATCGCTCAAGTCGTATCCTCGCTTTTCGCTTCGCTGATGCGGAGCAAACCGTGCGTAACGGGGAAGTCCGTGTGTACCAACTGCGAAGCGGCAGCAGCGAGAAACGTCGCCGGTCAGTTGGCAGCAACATTCGTCGCAGAAGAACGGAGAGACTCGATGTTGACCTTGGGACCAAGTTCCGCATTGCTGGATCGTCCTCTCTGGGAGGATCCCTGAAGAATGCCGAGGTGCGCGAAGTCGTCGCTACCTTCTCGGAGACTCGGGTATAACGGCCGACCTTCAACTTGACCGCTCAACTTGAGCGCCCTTCTCCTTCGCGTTAAACGTGTGACCGCTCGCGGTGTAATTTTAGAATCGCGCATCGGGGTCCTTGACATCTCGCCTCGCCGCCCGAGACGGCAGCAACCATTGACAACCGCGGACGCTGCCCCTCCTGTGTGTTCATTGACTCGCATCGTACGCCGTGCGCACGATACATACGCTTGCACAGTAAAATTTCACCGTACCACTCGTACATGGAGATTGATTTTTATCCGGCACGTCGTCGTACGCTCGATCAGCCGTGCGCGACGCCAAAGACTCTTTCCAAAGATTCTGAATGTAAAATATTTTCGAAATGTGCTGTTTGAAATAAATTACTCGCAGGTCATAGGTCTCTTCTCTCTTTGAATGTTATCTGCGAGTTTATCTTCTCTGCATTTATATGAGGGCACAGGCACCATTTTATAGGATACGATTTCTAAAAAGGTTCAACCACTCAGTCGAGAAATATCTTATCTGTTTTCTTTAGAACTGCGGGAATTCATTCTGAGAAACTCTTCAGAAAAGTCAACAAAGTATTTTGTTGTAGATATAAGACGCAACATATTTGTCGTGTCATTAAATATTTATTGTTTAATTAAAAATTCCGTTCACAGAGATATTGTCACGTTGTAACGTAAATCTTCGATCTGTAGCAGGTACTTGGTCAGGATATGCTGTTAAGTACCAAAGACGATGAGTGGGGTAATCCTCTGTGCTTGAGGGATAGCGTGGTTCTTAGGGATCGTCTGATGACGGACGCGGCTATCGGTGGACCGCGACCGATAAAATCCGAGCACAGTTACAGCCTGTTGGCCTGCAGCCCCCCGCCAAGCCCGGCAACGCCCGGAGCGAATCCTCACACGCCAAATTCAGGCTCGTCCTCCGACGCGGTTGACTCCACCACAGCGAATACCAGTTCCTCCATCGATTTCGCCAATCTGGACCACAAGTCTCTCGACATCCGCAGTCGAATCGATGGTAAGATGATCTCTGCGCAACGCGCTATCTCTTCTTCTTATATAACGCGAAAGAAGATTTCACAGTGTATTTTTTTCTTGCTTGACAGCTTTACTGTTGTCGAGAATGTTTCTCAAAAATTCATTTTAGGGCTAAAAGATAAGCTGAAATTAGAAACAGATCACTAAAATCTGTATCTGAAATATTTCAGATATCGAATATTTTCCGGCTATTTCGATAAGCAACGCCTCGTCGAGCCGTGTCGAGCCATGTCAGTCTTCGTCGCTTACATCGTCCTCCACTTCGACCGTATTCCTTAAAAGGGACAAACTGGTACCTGAAGATAACGAGTGTCTCAAAATCAAGGACGAGCCTATTAGCGCGCCAACCAGCCCCTGCGCGTCTTGTCAACCGATTTGCGACGATAAGAGCACGATAACAATGTTGTCACCGCAGAGCCTTCATTTCACCACCAAAACGCAACTCTCGCCCATGAGTGACAGCGAGGAAGAGGATGAGGAGTATTGTCAGGTATCACGGCTTTGAATCGATATTGCGCCACACAGATTGTTTTCGGAAGATAAAATAGTGTTCTGACGCGTACAATGTAATTTAACAGGTCGCGCGTTACCGATACATATCTACTCATATTATTATACATTCACACTTTTAGACGCTCCTGAAAGAGATTGTGTGAATGTTGATCATAGATTTTTTCATGAGTTGGAAATAAATACAAAATACTTGTGCGTGGTTTTTTGGGTTGGATCCGCGTTTGTGTGATTTTTATACTGACGTCTCGCGTATAAAAATGATACAAACGCGGTTTGAACCCAAACATCACGTACTAGAATTTTTGCAGCATACAAAAAAATAACACTTATATGTGCGTCAAATTTGATTATTCGATGCAAAAAGATAAAGTTTTGCTGCGCGTTGTTATTTAGACGAGCAACGATTTTACGAGTTCGTCGTCGTCGTCATTATCGTCACCGCGTCGCTTATTTTCAGAACATGGAAATTGACGAATACGTGGTTTGCGAGAGGAAGGAGACGATTTTGCGCGCTTCGAGACAAGGATTGCCGCCGACACCACCCAGCAGCGCGAGCTCCGACAGCGAGGGCACCGCTTCCGCCTCTTGCTCGCCGGAACGTCGAGATTCTCAGACTTCCACGCAGAATCTCAGGGGCTTGCTGGCGCCAAGGCTTTACGTCACCAACACCACCCACACCACCAGACAGCCCATCCACACGCCCTTGATTTCCTGTCAACCGGTAAGAAACGACGAGTTCGACGTTGCTGACTTCATTCGAAGGATAATCATTCGAGCGAATTAGCACCACGCGGCCCACGCGAAGTAAAAATAAATCGCTCGGTAAAACGGGAAACACGGAGGAAACTCAGGCGTGAAAAGAAAATCAATGACTTGCAAAACCTAATTGTAACGTAATTGTTTTTAAGTCACTGCACACTGTATTTTCCGTCAAAGCTTGTTTGTTGCTCAATGCATTTAATTCTTTTTATTCAAGTGACGCGTAAATATTTTCAAGAACTTTTTGTCTGATCTGGAAGAAAAACAGATTTGTTTCATAATACATTTGATTTGTAATACATATATTTGTATAACATATTAACATAGTACATAATCGTATACCGTAATATCAGCGAGGTTGTCGTGTTTGTGTAAACAATTTCGAAATAGATGGGTTTTACACATATTACGAAGATTTCATTCCCGTCGTTCTATCTGCGGAATAATAATTGTTTTGTCGCCGTGTTTATGTTAGCGCGATGCACTTATCTACGATTGTTGATACAGAAAGGATCGACAGGAGTGTTAACATTGACAGAAGAAGAAAAAAGGACTTTGATAGCCGAAGGCTACCCCGTGCCTACGAAACTCCCTCTGACAAAACAGGAGGAAAAATCACTGAAGAAAGTACGAAGAAAAATCAAGAACAAGGTAGAACAGACTTTTCGATATATATTTTTCAAACTTTTTCAATTCCGAAATATCGTCCGCTCTATATAAAATGGTGAAAGGTATTCTTGCACATATTTTCGCATCGTGTAAATTTTACAGATATCGGCACAGGAATCACGAAGAAAAAAGAAGGAATATATGGACGGCCTGGAAAGGCGAGTCACTACGCTGACGAACGAAAACGCCGTATACAGAGACAAGCTTAATTCCCTGGAGGACACGAATCGCGAGTTGCTAAAGGAGTTGCAACGTCTCCAGGCTTTACTACAACTACAACAGTCTTAAATTTCGTCGTTTTTAAATAAAAAAACGATTTTATGAGAATTAGTTCTTAGAGACTTATTAGTTCTCATAATAGTTTTTTTGAAGAAGAAGAACTTGTAATTTGCGTCATTATCATCTACATTTTGATTGTAATGTCATAAAATCTCAAAGGAGACTTTAGACTCGCTGAGTCGTTTACACAGACACTATAAAAATCGTATTTCTTTCTGTCGAGTTGTTCTTCCAGAAATGTGCGAACTTTTGTTTTTATAATTTTTTCGCGAGATAAGAAGGATTTTGAGAATGAATCGCATAGGGATAGAGATAACGTGTTCTTATTGCTAAGTCACAGATCAGAATTAAAAGAAAGATATATATTTTGTAGGGACTAGTGCAATTTCTTTACATTCCTAGAACGTCTTCCTTGTATACAAGCGATGAAGCTTCTGACACAGTGACGACTGAAAAAATTGATTCTTGATAAGAACGTGCCGCAAATCGCTTGAAAAGTGTAAACAGAATTGTTTTTCTGGCAACAATCGAGAGAGTTTTAACACCAGAGAGCTGTAACACCACACTGGCTGTAGTACTACACGTGTGTGCATATCTGTCAATATATATTTTGCTAAACAGTGCCTTTTCTCACAAATTTATTTTCGTATTTCTCCAGAATGTTGCGAATCAAGAGACAAGATAGAGATAATTTATATTTTTCGTGATTTTACAACGTTCTAATTTTACAGACAAGCACGGAACCAATGTTTGTGCGCGGGCAAGAGAGATTGTTCGCCTCGAAGATGAAACGTACTAACGTTTTTTAAATCATTTTCGAGAAAGAGAGACTCGAAGAAGTTCGCTTCTTCGAGAAGTCCACAATAGGGTTTAGGTACAACAAGTATATATTATAGTTTGCTTTAACGGAGGTTTGTCGAATGGATTTGAATTAAATTTCAATTCGCAAACGCGCATATATATATATATGTATATATATATATGAAATATAATATATGACATTTATAGATATAAGAGGAGAAGGATAGTGAAAGCACACCATTATTATTATTATTATTATTATTATTATTATTATCATTGTTGTTATAATTACCTACGCAGAAATGTGAAAGTAGACTCGCAAAGTAGTTGCACGCATGTTTTTTCGACGAGAAGATATTTAGTTGTACGTTATAGAATTGTGTCACTCACATACACACACATATATACATACGCAGATAGATCGATTCAGAGAAATTACCTATGTCAAGTTGACGCACGTTATTTTTTCAGAATATTACCGTTAGGCGGACGTAGTTGGATCATAATCGACTCAGTTACCGCTCATGCGCGGTGACGATGATCTATTTTGCGTTTATATACGATATAGATACGATTTTAAAACATATAAGTTTTTGTTTATAGAGGAAATGCGTTTTTCGCTCATCTTCACAATGAACCTATTTGCAACAATTTGTGTTGCACTCGCATAGTCGACAGAAAAATCTGTCAAGCTAATAACGACCGGATTTTTGTCGTAGTTAGAATTACGATCGTGTACAACATCAGTCTCGTGATCATTCACATCCATGAAGCTGTATTATTTATGTTTTAAGAAATTTTTCGCGTTCACAAGCTCTAATTAATTAATATTATAGTGTCGTAGAAAGTACGTCCGATTTATCATTGATGTCATACACACACACACACAATCAACTTGAAACTTTAAATTGTTTCTTAGTTTTTGTGTTTTGCAATTATATATGTAGAGTAAGTTTAAACTCATTGAACGCGCGCGCGTATATATATATATAATATATTATCGAGATCCAGAATGCGGATTTCGCGATTACTTATCGCATGAAAGTCATGGAAAGGGACCAACGCGCAAGATAAGAAGGCTTTTATCTTCTTCTCCTATTTTTTTCCCTTTCACTTCACGTAATTGCCAAATAAATAGATAGAATTTAATCTCGTGATGAGTGTGTCCGGAAGGTGCTTGTATTAACAATAATGTTCATACCTCGCATGGGTCTCTATACAAAACGAATCGCGTGATAACTTCGCAGCCGATGTGTGATTTTTTGTCGTACATAATCATCTCGTCAGTGCGAAATGCACAAAGATTGGCCTCTTAAAGCGTTCTCACCTATTTGTACTTTCGAGAGATCCAGAATATGTGATAAAACTATGAATTATTTCCATTACCGTAGATGCAGGCATGAGAAACACTCCTGCCAGAATTTTCAACATCGACTTCGAACTCATCAAAGATAGCGATCTGTATTTTGCTAATTTCCGTCTTTTACATTTCATGCCGTAGACATATGCGCGCGTACGATATTTTTATAACAATTTTTACAACATGGGAGAATTTAGTTTTTTTTTTTTTTTTCAGAATAACTGTAGAAAATTTCTCGGAGATAAATCTGCGTGATCGGAAGTCAATGAAGAAGTCAATATACAAACGTTCCAAGTGATAGTAATCGATTTAGAAGTTAACGCGAGTGCGCAAAAGCGCATTCTCTGATTTCAAAACTTTACAAGCACTGGATCGGCATTTTTTTTCTCATACATTACTCGGTTTTAATTGCCGCGTGCGCACGCGAACACGTACGTGTGTTGTTCGCGTACGATAAGAAAGAAGAAATTATATATCTGTACAAAGAGCAGCACAGAGAACGATTTTTACCGCAAAAAAAAAAAAAAAAAAAAAACAGAGAGAAAGAAAATTTAATATATTATATATGAATAAAGAAGCTTTATATATATACACATATAGATGGATAGATATATTTTACAACAAATTACGAACGATATAGATGTTCGACGAAAGAAATCGCACCGTTGATATTGTTGCGATCTATATATATACTTATTTACATTATCGCTATTACGATTCTCATTTATTTTGCGTACGCAACAAGAGTTACACTACATGAGTCTATCTATCGTGTACTTGGCGTCTATATTTATCCAGAGTCTCTATATATAGTATATATTAACAAAGATATAAATATAAATATATAAATATATACATGCGTATGTAAATATTTATGTATATATTTATATATAAGAGAGAGTATACATATATAAATATAAATATATATATATATATATATATATTCTATCTCTTCAAATTTTACGTGTGCGTATAGTGTGTCTATATATATATATATAAGCGATGAGAAACCGCAGCCCCATGTGATCGGTATAACATGCGACGCTGCGATTTCGAATAGTTGTTATTCGACAATAAGAAATAAACACTTGTGAGCTAAAATTGTACGCTTTAATGATTTAATTACACATACTATAACATTATATAAGTTACATATCCACTGCAAACAATTGTGTTGTCTTTTTTACGAAGGAAAAAACGAACATTCTTTATTTTTCTTCTTGTTAAATAAGTTGTTGGAAAACATTTACGTGTGCGTGTCTTGTTTTTGTTTTTTATACAAACTTTTATGTGTTTAAGAAAATTTCATTAACCAAAGACCAATGTTTTACTCTTCGGACTCCATTTCTTCGTTTTCCGCTTGATCCAGTTGATCTATTCTGCCTTTGAGAGTGGTAAGACTGAGGGGAGCGTCAATGTCAAGAATCTTACCTTCTTCCTCCGTCTTGTTTCTCTTGGACCGGTATAAGGGATTTTCAAATCTGCCACTCGCGAGCTGCGTTATCCCCTCGACGTTAACGACCTCTCGCTCGCTCGTTCCGGGAACGTCAGCAATTTGAACATTGCCTTCGGGAACATTCTCGAAACGGGCAAAACCGTGCTTTTGCTTGTCTGTTCGAATTCCATCTCGTACGGATGAGACGGCTTCCATACATCCCGAGAGAACACTGCAAAAATTACATTCCTGTCGGTCGGATCGATAGATACGCACGAGATATTATGCGCCGTTCGAAATCCCTCTCGTATGTCTAAGATACGCGCAATATTTCGGTAAATCTTGCAACAAAAAGGGAAAGAAGAAAAGAGAACAAGTAATTTTATTAGATAAACTATATTAACTATGCAGTTTATTAAAATTCTAACGTAAAGTGGTGCAATTATTTTCAGCATTTTTTAAAATAGATTTTTCGCATAAATTTGAGCATGTCTATTAGATATTTCTATTAGATACATAGATAATCGGATCATAATATGTTGAATGAGAGAAATGAGAGCGTTCCTCTCAAAGGAGAAGTTTCAAACGAGACGTTCGGCAGACCGAGAAAATTACACAGCAGTCTCAACCAATTCCATTCAGTTTGAAACTGAGAGCAATAATAAACCAACCAGTCGAGCTGCCTCGGAAGTTGGAATTAATTAAATGCTAGACGAACGAAAGAGAGAAAGAGAAGGATCTTCTCGCAAGGACGACTATCTGATTTTAAGTGTGGGAGGCGCGCGGAACGGCGCGGGCGAAGAAATTAGCGTCGGGAAACGCGAAACATTTGTAAACGGGAGCAAGTTCGCAGGTTCCTAAGCTGACATGACTCTGTCGCAGATTAAAATACACTCTGTTTCTCGCTGACTCCTGTTTCGACTACATCCCCTTTTCCGTTTTCACTCTTTCTTTTTCTTTTTCTCTGTTCTTCATTCCCTCGTCGTATTGAGTGGATGTTTGGGAAATGAGAATCCCGACAAGTTTGACGTTTTCCATTTTCCCGACGGATTTAATAATCGTGACTCAGAGTTTCGTCAGTTGCGAATTTGCGACCGACCTGATGAAGTTGCAACCAATCTCGTCTCGTCGTTCGTCGTCTTTTCTCGGTTTGCTTCTTTAGAGCAGTTCGCAAACGAACGTTTTCATTTTCGTTCAATTTAAAGACCGTTAAATCCAGACGGCGTTGTTCTCGCATTCTCTAAGATTTACGTGGCGGAAAATTCATAGTTTTTACAGTTGAGTCTCGAAACGATTTATCTCGGCATGAAGCTACGCAAAACTGTTTTGAGAAAAGTATAACGCGCTGAAAATACGAGGTATCTATCGTGAGGAGAGCCAATATCGCGCCCTCTCCACCGGCTCGCATATAGTCGGAAATGAGCGCAGACACGAAACGAGGAAATAAACACGTTTTACGTGTATATATAGGGTAAAGCGAGCCGGTAATCGGTATAATTGCCTTTTTTTTTCGACTCTATTTGTGAACGCGCAAAATCGATATTGCGTTAGGAATACTTCGGACGCCCGGAATTTTCCGTCTGTTTTCTCTGCGCGCGATCGTCGTGTCATCGCCGTCGCTGTATCTATCATTTGCTCTCCCAGCTGTGCGCGCTCGCAAAACTTTTTTATTTTCCTTTTTCATTTTTCTCGTCACGTTTTCCCGTCGCGCGGTTATTATTATTGCTATCGCGCAGCCGCACGTCGATAAGTGTTTGCACGAATGTCGAGAATAGGCCATATGTGCCACGCGCGAACATAACAGCCTCGCAAACAGTCAGGAAAAGTTTTCTGTTTTTTTTTTTTTTTTTATTTTTTATTTTATTCATTTTAACGACAGTATCGGTACAAAACGTTCTCAAGAAAACAAATTCTTGTTTCTTCCTTTCTCGCGATCCGTAATTTTGCTTGAAATTCGATCAATCGACATGGCTATTGTCGATATACGCTTGCCGAATACTGAACTTGCTATCAGCGTGATATTTTATTAAATGCGAGAGTGCCGAGAGTGCCGAATTTCGCGCGCGATTTTCACACTCGAAGTCATTCGCGCTCTTAATGTAATGTGTGTGGTAATATACACACAACGTTTTTTCAATATATATTCAATATTTTTACATGAAGAGAGTAACTTGGAACGCGACTTCCGATCTATTCTGTTAAATCGATATTTTTGTAATGGCAGATTGGCGTGAAAATTAATAGATAACACGATAATGATACTTACCTTTCCAAGGAATAACCGAAGTAAAGGAAGGCCAGCGAAAGAAGAACAATCACAACGAGAGGCGTCACAAGAAGTGGTCCAAGTGCGACAGCCAATCGGGAATCTTTCAGAGCTGCACCCGCGGTCTCCGCCACGCTCACTTTAATTCCGCTCTCTAATAAAAAATATTTAAAAAAAACTAGAACAGTTTGTTTTATTATACAACGTAATATTATATTTGTCATTAATTGTTTATACTTGTCATGTTTGATTAAATCAAAATAAAAATTTGCTTTCTCTGAAATAGCTGAGAAAAAATTTTCGTAAACAAATGTTATTGGATTTCACAAAATAGATTACATATTTTTTTGTTGTTGTTTTTGTAATCAATTTCAGACACGCGGGATATTATCCGATCGGTGATAATTGATTTGTGCATTTCAATTATAAAGCTCGAATTAAAAGAAGGATATCGTCGCACGTATATGGGCGGTGCACATGGACGATGAACACCGAGAAAAGGACGGAGAATTTGATCGTTATTTATTTATAAGTTTATCCGCCGCTTCATACGCGGCGCTGCAAACTGCAAGAGAAATTACTTTTGCAATAAAAATTGCTTTCTGAGTTATATTAAAAAACTTCAAGCCGATTTCAATTGTCGCATATCTCACAAGCAAATTCCTTGAATCATGTAGATTCTATTTAAATCCACATGCTTCAAGATGTGATAAAAAATTGGCACTAATTTATATTGAAATAGTGCGCGCGCTAACTTTGCAACATCTCCCGCAGGGTCTCCACCGCTTCCTCTATCGTGATCCCGGAATAGCTTCCTTTTTCCTTTACGAGTACCTCGACGTCGCCGTTCCAAGAACGTCTGGCATGCCAGCCAATTTTATCCGAATATCCTTCCAAAGCTTCGTCCGCTGCGGCTTGTACTATCGCTAAGGAAATAGTTTCTGAAGTAGAAACGCGTCCTCCGCAGTACGGGCAACAGTGACCCTCGACCTGGATTGCGAAGAATTACTTCAGTAGATCAAGTACAGAGAGAAAAATCGCATCGATTATCAAATCAATTACTAAGTACAGCAACCGACCGTAAGAGGATACTCGCAACCTGTGAAACCGCATCTAGGTCTCTGAATGGCGCAGATCTCCTCGAGGTAGTCGCTCTGAGAATCTCCCTGACAGAAACACACCGGACAGTCGAACAGAGCCAGATGTAGCGAAGCATATCTGAAAAAAATAATCTAGTACGTACAAATGTGAAGAAATGGCGGAAACGTCGTCGATGTCAGACTCACTTTACGGTGAATCTGCCGCGAGAAAATTCTCTGCGATCCTGAAAACTTTCCCATTCCCAGTCGACGAACGGCTGCTCGTTCGCCAGTCGAATCGACTTCACTTCGATCTCCCTTACAGGCAATAGGATACTCAAAGTGCGATTCGCTGCCGGCAGAACAACGTCATCGCGACGACAGGGAACGCTCTCGAGATGCGGCACCGCGATCGAACTGCCGTTCCAATTAGCCGGATCGGCCCAGAAGAAATTGCCCTCCTTTGACCACTTGCTGATTTTCGCATCTGCTCTCGAATTGCTCAGCTTGTTGCACGGAGACAAAGCAAAAATTATTTATTTTTTGTAAAAACACTTAGATGCGCGCGCATGTGTAGAAAACATTATTAAATTTTCAAGAGAATTTCATTCTGTTGTCGAGTTCCACAAAGTTCAGCACTTTATGACGTTTATATTGACAAATATTTTATTGATAAATAAATAAACGAGAGCGAATGACTACAGTTAAGTATTAATGCCGCAATTATTGTGAGATTTTAATCGAAAAACAACTATCGCGATGTAACATCTCATAAATAGTTAATAGCATATGAATAGTTTTCATTTGCAAACGTGCGACAAACTTGCGGAAATATGCGTTTGTATTTGTCATTATCCCTTCTCTGTTACTTCATCTCTCTCTGTTGTACGATTCGATTTCTAAATATTTTTTTTATTATAGAGCACAGACCTCACCTGCAATTTACCGTTTCTAGGCAGAACCAGAGATCCTTGCCCGGGCAAATCGATCTCGGATAATCTAAGATCGCCGGCGATACCCACTGCGTGTCGAGTCAGTAGAGGAAAAATTATATGGTTGTCAATTTCTGGAACAAGACCGTCTGCCCAATTACTCGCGGTTTGCCATTCGAGATCCGGAAGCCAGTGTTTCTCAATAGCGGCGGAGTATCCTGATATCAGGATAACACACAGCACAATTTTGCAAAGGAACACGAAAGAACCGAGCATAATTTCGCGAGTTGTCAGTCGGTGCAGGTTTGTTGCAAATAAGTCAATACGTGTGACGGGAGAGAAATTTACATTACTTTATAATATATTAATTTTTATTTACACTACGAGATAAAGTAAATTCACATATTTCTTGTCATTTTTAATGAGTTAAACAATATACTAAATGAATTAGAGAAAAAAAAGAAGCTGAGCACGCGGTACAGAAACACTGACGACTGAAAACTGTGCGGAATAATCGAAGGCAAATGGGGGCGTGTCTGTGATTCACGGCAATCTGGCGCAGACTTGTGTTATTTGTCCTGATTAGGTTTCCATCAGTCTTGCGGTTCGTTGTAAATGAAGTCTTTATCGATGGACGTCTATACATAACTCATATTGCAATTCACGTTAAAGGGGATCGATAAGTAAACTCAATTTAATACGTGTAATACACAAATCTAGCTTTAATTAACAACCTTATCATTGCATCATAATTATTTTTATTTAGAAAAGAAGAAGATAATATATATAT
>NW_018020584.1:1759935-1770811 GCF_002006095.1 Pseudomyrmex gracilis | reverse complement strand
AGTTAACATAAATTTGACACGTGAAAAGATTAAAAAAATAATAACATATCAGTATTATGTTAATTTTACATTGAAGTAATAATCAAAACGTCGTAACACAAGAAAAGTTCTACATTTTGACGCACAATTTTTTACTGTGTATGTACATGTCACACATAGCACAAAAAGAAGATTACAAGATTTATTATAACATTGAGGGCACAGTTGTACAATTTCGTGATAGCGTAATATGTTTCCGTATAGAGTGATTAAAAGTATAATCGAGCAATAAGAACAAGTGTGTGTACAATTGTGTTAGGAAATACAATGTTATTTAAGCGACATTAAGAGACACTGGTTCTAGCTATTCACATTAAATTGTTGGGAAAAAAAAAGAGGACTGAAATCACAATCGGGTAAATTGCGATAAAACTCATTGTAATATAAAAATGAGATTAACATCGAAGTCGCGTACCAATTACAATTTCGTACAATAGCGTGATGTCTTCCCGTAACGATTAAACGTATGCAATGGAGCAATAAGAACAAGTATAACGATTATTAAGTAAATGTAAGGTTTTTTTTAGCACATTGAAAGATACTGTTGCTATCTATTCACAGAAAATTGTTAAGAAGATTGCAATCGGATAAAGTGCAATATAAATTATTTTACGTAATATAAAAAAGTGTAATTAACTTATAATTCCTTAATGATTCCTCTATCGCTTTTATCGATATTACATTTACGAGGCAGCAAAATATGAAATAATTATTTAAAATCCGACATGTTACATTTTTATTTTAACACAGATGTATGTAAAGAGAGAAAGAGAGAGAGAGAGAGAAAGAGAGAGAAGAGAGTGCTACATTAATGATATAAAAATCATATAAATAACATAATCATATTTAATTAACCGTATTAAGTAAAATATATGTTTTCTATCTTTCTCATCTGATGGCTAATGTTATTAAGTAAAGAATAATATTATTAGCCAATCACAGTGCGAGAAAGACGGAAGAAGCACTTTATTTGACCAAATTAATGTTATTAGGGAAGAAGAGGAGACAATAAAATTGGATAGCTTCATCTAAAGAAAATCCACAGAATTTTTTCTACAGCTACGTCAGATATCTCTTCGTTTAAAATGTCTTCGTCGTTTTTTTTTTTTTTACATTTACAAGTGGAGCGTGGACTGTCGAAACAGCGCAGATGACATTAATTCTACAGCAAATTGTAATCGAAAGAAAAAAAAAAGCTTTCAAAATGTTCGTCATTGTGCTTGACTTTTATGTATGTCAACAATTCGGTTTTACTTTTCAACACTCACGGAAGTCATACACGGCGATGACACGGACATTTATCAAGAGAAAACCGTGTCGTGTTCTCACTAAATTAACTTCTTGATAACTGAGCGTATTCCGCAGAGCAAAAACACGGCCAAGTTTTTTTCTTGACAAATGTCCATATCATCGCCGTGTATCATTTATTGCTGAGAATATTATTAGAATGTAATAATAGAAATCTCTGTATAACTTATTAGCTTTTTAAGGTATTGTACTGTAAAGGTTTGTACAATACGCAAAAAAAAAAAAACAAAGTCAATAAGTCATGCAATATCTTTACTTGCTTTTTATTATTGCATTCCGATAATGTTCTGTCCGACAAATAAGATACAATATTCTTTCAATCGTTAATTTCAATATTTAAAGTAAACGAAAGGCAAAACGGGAAAAAACAGTCCGCGCTCTTTAAAAAATTTGTGACTCGTTCTACTGGATCACATTTTGATCTTCTTCTGCCGTATCTTTGCCCAAATCGGGAAAGTATCTCAGGCCAAGTGTCTCGTTCGGTTTTCTCCCAAACGCGACCGATTCTCCCAGTGACTTGCAGCATCGTTTTCCGATGCCGAAGTTGAAGGGATAATTGCGCTTGTTTTCCATTAGCTCGTCCAAATTATCGTCGCGAGCGCGATAGCCATCCATGTTGTCGATCGAGAAATTGTCCAGATCCAGGGAGTTGTATCCATTTCGTTTCCCTATCCCAAATCTGTAATCCCTGGGGCGCTTGCCGATGCCAAACGAGAATTGTCGGGATCTCTGCGAATAAAATTTCCATACGTGCAAAATACGGCATATGTATATATATAATAATTACCTAAAAATATTCTTATAACAAATTATTGTTTTTATAACAAATTGGTAATAAATGTTTATATAAAGTTTAGGTATAATTTATGCAAATTATTGCTTTATATTGTTATAGTAAAATATTACAAGTGGCGCTTTTGTGTAACACTTGACGTTCTTGAATTATTTTTTAATAACAAAGAAAATTATTGAAGAACATTTCATTTATCTCTAGAACTCACTTTATCGTCGTTATTATCAGCCCATCTTTTTCCGAGACCGAAGTTATATACAGGCAATCTTTTATATTCGGGAACATAAGCGTACGCTCTTTTTTCGTTTGGTCTTTCCGAATACAAGTTGTTCGGAATATGTAAAGAAGAAGATGGGGCTTCTTCTATCGCCGCTACCGATAGTCCAATTACACTTAAAAAGTAGAATAACGGAATGCTTGTAACTACGAGGCAAGTTTTGGTCTTCATTCTGCTTGCGAAGATCTGAAAGCACAAAGATCATGTGGAACTGTAATTAAGAATCGGTTACTGAAAAAATGGCAAAATGGCATTTTGTTTCTCTTGTCAGTAACAACATGTGAAATTTTGCAGCTCACTGTTCATAATGGAATTTTTAAAATCGTAGAAATTCGCACGGAACTCGGTCACCTTTATCGAAACTACGACGGGAAATTAGTTTTATCAGAGTTCAGCTTTGCAATAAAGAGAGAGAGAGAGAGAGAATTATACATGTGACATTTTGCACGTACTTATTCTCTGATGAGATGAATTCCCATAATCTGCAAGATAGTTTCTTCAAACTCATACAAAAAATTTGCGCGATACTAAACTACTACTTTGTTGATTCGAAAAGTCTTATAACACCATGTGTATTATAACATATGTTTTAATAATAATAAAAACGTATTATTTGCAACACAGAAATTATCCTTTCGTCAACGTAAAGGACAATTACTCTTGTATTTATTTTGAAAAATCTCGTAATGTGTCACAGAAACTACGTTAATGCAACACTCTGCGTGCGAATTTTATGGTTCTTTCGAAGCGCAAATGCACGCAAATGGACCTCTGCCATGTAAAAATAAAATGAAGACTTATTTACGACTGGCGAGGGATAAATGCCGCTGCAGTAGCTTCTACTATTTCGAGGCTAAGAGGTGTCGCGTCGACTTTACGACATGGATTCCAACAGCAGTATTGCTCCGGTCTTCCGTAAAGTACTGTCACTATCACGAGACTCGAATTTCAGTATTAAATCTAGATAAAATCAAGAGTACTTGATTTAGTTTTTCCGTCATTTTTTTCCCACGAACACTCTTTCGCCGCTTTTGTTTTTTTATATGAGATACAAAATCGACGGAGTATGTGTGTGTGTGTGTGTGTCAAGAGATTTTATTTTATAACCGAGAACTATACGTATGTCGTCATATTTTTATTTTATTAACAAGCTCGCGCGTCATCTGCTGCAGACATTTTTTTCTCTTCGAGGTACTTGCATTTTTATCTCGATTCAAAAATAAAATAAACGCCACATAGCACACGTCCCGGCAAACGTAACAGAATACAACTGCTGTATAACATGGAAGTAACATTTAATATAATTATTGTTATTATCAGTATTGCAGTTATATTGCCGTCTGTTATATAAGTCTGTCATAAGTATTATATATTCTTTTGTTATTTATCAGTTGCAACAACATTTTTTTATATTACATTACAGTTACAATTGCGTTGTGAGCAGTAACGCTGCCGTCAGGCATCTGCTGTTCCCGAAGTAAAGTTTTATTGAAACTCAAATATATAAAGCGGTTTAACACCGACACTCAGTGGACTAAAAGAAAAGTTTTGATCCGTTTCTAAAGTATCTAAAAAAAACAAACATTTGATAACACGTTATATTACTGTTATAAAACTAAACAATTTTCAGTGAGTGGAAAATTATACGTACACGTTACGTGTAATATTCTCGTACGTTACATGTAATTTCTTTAAATTATCTGCTACATTCTGTTACATTGCGACAATATAATTACCGCATATCAAGCGACATATACAAAGCATCAAGTTGACAAAACAAATACACAAGAGATAAATATTTTGCTGTACTTTCTATCTTATACATATCTCTTATTTATGTCTACATTTATGAAATAATAACCACAAAGTCTTGCACAAACCCGCGGCAATCATTTTACGTATCCGTAATTAATGGTTACGCTAACGAATCGACTGAACTTACGAAGGTTTCGCTAATATAAACAATAAGAAGCTGAAATCAGAAAACACAATATAACGTAAAGACAAAGTGGTTGCGTGCAAATTATCCTCACTCTGTTTTTTTCTGACTTGTAAAGTCCGACGCGGTGCAAATAGCACAGTTGCAGCCACTCGATACATTGCGCAAGATATTAATGCGCATATCTGAGAACATGTTTTAATAGAACCAAATAAGAGATGAAGAAACGGTGAGTAGTCTCGTGCGATCTTACGTCACTATAGATCGCTCAAACTGAAGTCCTCCAAGGGCAGTCCGTTTAATATTTGATGAAATCCAACAGATTACGATCCTCTTTCATTCCGCTTGGTCACGCCGTCTTTGAATGGGCTTAAATGGATGTGTAGAAAAGTATGTGATTGACTAAAGTACAGATAAAACTGAGAAAGAGACCTTTAACTCTCTCTCTCTCTCTCTCTCTCTCTCTCTCTCTCTCTCTCTTTCTCTTTCTTTCTCTTTCTATCAAAAAAAAGTAATAATCAAAAATTACTTTTAAAAATAAAACACAACACCCGCATGTGATCTTTTGCGTTGTTTATCGATGTGAAATATGTTCGTGGTTAAATTTGCACAAGCGCAATTAAGCTGATATTTCTTGATCAAATTAAAATAGCAAGTCCCACGCGCAATTTGCAACATTTAATTCCAGCGGATTGTCGATTCGAGTTAAAGCATGAAATTAAAATGGCAATCACATTAGGGAAAAAGCGGTGTCCGCGAGAAGCGCAATAAACGCTTCTCACAACCTGATCCGAGTCGGCTTGTAGATAATTACCAGTGAACGAGAGCCACGATATGCTATGTTTATTTAAAAAAAACAACCAACATTTATTTTAACACACAATTTAGAATTTTCTTTTATTACATTAGTTTTGTGGTAACCGCCACACTGCTGTAGAGTAGCGACAGAGCTGACCGCTAAAATTGTTCCGATATTTATCGCGAACTGTGTAATCTCTCCGATAATGGAATTGGATGTTATCGCTAATTTTATTTTGTTGCGCTGCAAACACAAAAGTGTATGAAAAAACTGGAAACATTTTCGTGAACAGAAATGCAGAGATTTCTGGTTGTATGTATATGTCGTACTTAAAGCCGAGAAGCCACTGCTCGGTCGCAACAGGTGCCTCTTTGTTTCTTCTTTTTGCTAATTGCGGTTTTACTTCTCTCTCGCGAGCATTTACTTTCATAAATGACTTTATTTTCGATTGGCGATAACGTGCGAGTTACTCCGGGCGAGTTTTTGTCGACTTAATCAATATTAAACTTTGCGCTCTGCACAAGTTTTCTAAATAAATAATATCTTTTTTCTGTCAATAATATATTTTTCAATAACATATCTTTTTTAATTGATTGACCTATGTCACGGAAAATGAATAACTAGTTTTTTTTTTTTTTTTTTCATTACGTCGAAGCTTGCTATATATACGCTCTCTCTGTCGTATATCTTATACCAACTCCGAGAATGTGCGGGATTCGATCTGATCAGTATGTATGTGAGAACATTCGAAAAATGATTCAATTTTGCATTCATGACACTCGCATGTACGTTCGAATATAGTGATGCAACTTGGTGATAAGTTTTATATATATGTATATGTACCATATTCTACAATTCTCTCTCACGAAAAACAATCTATTACAGGCTTTCATATTATATATTTTTATATGAATATAAATATGCATGTCTAGGAAAATTGCTATTTCGTGTCAGAAAAATATTGTTTCCTCCTTCGATAACGAGACTACATCGTAGTGTGTTCGCTTCCTTTATATTTTTCTTCTCCCATAACTAGAAAGCTTACTACTTAGCTGTCACTCAAGTTGTCCGGAATTGTCTCAAAGATTATTCGACCTTCCGAATAGAAGTTTCCCTAATGCATTTCGCAAACAGAAATTCTGAACACGTGTGTGACAAGTGGTCGTTGAATATTTTATTACACAACAAAAGAAAGAGAACACAATACCGTCATACAGAAATAAAAGCAACTTTTGTTTGTCGATGTGCTTATAATAAATAAAAAAATAAACAAATAACAGAATAAATTAAATACGAAAACAGAGAGAAATAATAGTTTTATTGTTTTATTTACTTTAACAAACAAAAACTTAAACAAATCTTAAATTTCACGCAGTTTCTCTGTGTTTTCACGCGTTGTGGTAAACTCAACGAGAAAACTTTATTTTTTTATGAAAGTACTAGTCAATATAATCAAAATTTACAATAGCGTATCTTAAATGTCTAATTTTTAATTTAATTAAATTAATTGCAACATATATTCGACATCTATGCAAACATTAATTTACGTTAATGTCACAGTTCAAGAAGTTTATGTATACTAAGTAGCTTATTGCCAAATCTGATATGAACGACAGCGTGCGTAGGACTCATATTTGTACGCCACCGTAATAATACTGCTAAAATATGAGTTAATATGTCATGCAATTAGAGTGAAAACTATTTATTACATTTTAATGGAAAATTTAATGTTTATACGTCAAGCGAACAGCTTAACCTTATGGAAATAATTATGTGTAACTTCTATATAAAAGCTTAATATAATTTGAATGCAAGGTTTGTTTAAATCAAGAAATAACGTGAAGTAGGGGTAAACAGTATAGTTGTTGGCCTCCCAACAGTAATTGGCCATGTAGTAAAGAAGTAATAAATATAAAAAAAATACTATCATTATATTCTAAATTATAAACATTTTAATATTAATTAAGTTTTTCTGCTCCGAATAAAAGTAATATTATAGTATTTAAGAAGCTCAAAAACTTATTGTTATACGATAATCATTGACCAACTGGCCAATCACTGTTTTTAAGGTTATGAAAACCATATGACAGTCATTGGCCTCTTATTTTGAGTTATAAATACAAATGTAAGTAGGTTTGTTAGTTTTTAATGTGTTATAAATAAAATATTCATTCCTATATTTTCATAAGTCAAAATAAAAACTTTATTATGATAACTGTTATGTAAACAGATACTAACAGAACTCATATGGCCAATAACTGTCTATTTTGACTATAGGAAATATTTTATCAAATTTTGAACAATTTTTCAAATTTTCTAATAAATTTATTAGTTTATTTGCGATTGTTATAGTTTGTTTGAGCTAGTAGTACTGAAGATTTACTTCAAGTTATTAAATTTAATTTTATAATTTACTCTATATAGCGCAGTTTTCCTTAAGTGGCCAATCACTGTATCTCTTACCCCTATGTGACACAATTAATATTATGTGCACGATGTATTAAACAGCAAAATTCTTTTACGTTGTCTCTCGTCATACGGTATCACAATTATGTGTCCAATAAAGTTTGTTATCACTATTATTATTTAAAAATAGAAATTATATTGCGTTAATACACATTTTGTTAAGACTGAAAATTAATTATTTTTTAAAATGATACAACACGTCTTTTCACAGAGAAAGATACCGGGTAAAAAAAATTCGCGCAGCAGCGATTTTCTCATAATCTCTCGAAATTTCCCTTCCTTCATCAGTTTATAGATTATATCATGGCATGACACGACATCTCCTTTTGGAATTCTGATGACGTGAGGCGCGGACAATAGAATGGAACTTCAACCTCACGTTAAATGAGCCAGAAGCCTCGGTCGATCTACGAGACGAGATTGGCGATATTCGATCCGATCGATGATCTTTCGCGCGGGATTTTTTATGGTCTATTGGGCGTGTTTGTTCGCGCGCGCATCAATCATTCATCGCACTCAAAAAATCATGTCGCAAGTATTACAATTACATAGCGCAGTTTAGATAAATAAAGACATTTCGTAAAAGAGAGAGAGAGAGGAGCAATATTTAATCACTTAATAATTTTAATAAATATTTGAAAAACCCGTGTAATTATTCATATAATACTGTGTCAACTCTCATATAAGAGTCGAGATTATATCGATCTTTCTAACAAAATTTGATTTGTCGTTTTTGTAATATGTATTTATTCTATCTCTTGTTGAATTTCTTCTATATATCTTTTATATTTCTAAGAAATCTTCTATATATCTTTTGTATTTCTTTTATATTAGTTTGCGATGAAATTCCGGTAACAATAGATACACATACACACACAACTGGATTGTACTGTTGAATGATAGTGTAGCAAAGCTCTTTTTCTGCGATGATTTATTTTATTTGTAATCTTGTATATTGTTTTTTTTTTGTTTTTTTTCATTACTTTTATTGTCATTTATCGATGATATTGTGAGTGTATTTTTGTATTTAAATTTTTGGTTTATATTCTCATAAAGATTTTAACAAGCTTTTGTTAGAGAGCAATTCATCAAAAAAATATAAAACAGAATTGCAAAACCGATTCTAGTATTTTATGTATATAGAATGTGTTAAGTAAAATGCTGACTGCGGTTAAATAAATGCATATCTTTAATAGTTTTGTTTAAAACAAAATACACATAAGATGTGTAGCGTGTGTGTGTGTTTTTCTAAAAAAATTGTCTAATTCAATTACACAGATCTTTACACATTCGTTTGAGTTTTGTTTTGTATTTGTGCGCTTTTGTAATTGTGTTATCAAAACTTTTAACGTGTAAAAATCATATTTAAATAAAAAAGCTGCAGCACTTGAAAAACAAACATGGAAACTCGAAACAAATTGTTTACAAATGTTTTTTTTTTAACATTTTTATTTCCGCGCAATAAATCGAGAAAGTTTCACAAGAATCTTACGTTTATTTGACGTGACTGAAAAGAAACTTGCGTAAGTCATCCTGAAATTCTCAGCGATTTTGTCCTTTCCCCGCATTCTTTTCGCATTCTTCAGTCTCTCTCTCTCTCTCTTTCTTTCTTTCTCTTTTGAATGATAAGGATAAACAGAAAAGTCTGCGTTTGAGGACAACGCTGACTATTTAAGTAATATAACACTATTTTACTTTCCTATCTTATTTCACCTTTCGTGCTTTCACATCTTAATCGAAGTTTAAATATTTACAGTAGTAGACTAGCTTTCACTTTAACCTCGTATTATCGAAGTAGAACCTCGCGTTTTTACACAGGCACGACGTAGGACGTAATGCTTCTTTAATTGAGTTTCACGGTAACGGTCGAATTTAGAGAAAAAATTTTTAGCTAGGTGTCACGTTTCAATACGACACCTAGCTGACAATTCTTTTCAATATATAAGTTGTTTTTATCTCAATGTACATCCTTACTTGTTTGTTTCGGTGAAATAATTGGGAAATCAACTTCGAAATTGCTTCTCATTTAACTTGCATGATACAATTCTGCACAGGGAAAGTTGGAGAATAGTCAGGATTACATCACGTAGCGCGTGCAATTCGCACACACGCAAAGCTCATTGTGTATGTGTACTAACAAACACCGGAAGTCTATCGGAATCTGATATCGTCAGATTACAGAAAGCCGAGGCCCTTTTCTCTCGTCCCGGCGGGATATCTGTCTAACTGTTCGAACGTAGTAAAGGATAGCCATATCCCTAATGTGGCACAAATGTCTATTCTTGTTTTCGCCGGAACCATCGTATCCGGCAGCAAAATTAGCCCTTCTTTCCGCACTTCAAAGAATGATTCACTTAATTAAAAATCAAGGCGAATTATTTTCACGTCACAGAACTGTTTTTCTTTCAGCTACATGTCTATGTAGTTCGGAGAATTCAAGAAGAATTTCAAAAAACTAAATTACAAAAAAAATTCAATTTGTTATTATCTTCTGTATATCCTTTGTGACATCTCGTTTCTTTCAACTAGTATTCGCATTAACGTTACGCTCTTCCAAACAAGATTATTCTAAACGACAGTGAAATCGTCAGGAACTTGCGCGAACATTTCTCTTTGTTAGTTTCTGGTGCTATTAAATTTGACGTGGCATGAAGCTTAAAACACTTTTAAACTTTGTGAAGTAGGCTCTTTTATATATTCGTACCTTTGAACACCGGAGATGGCAGATATATACTGCAGACGTACTGAAATAAATTATTCCGACCTTTTCATCGTTCTCAGAAACGGCAACTGTACGAGACGTGTGTGAGCCAGAAATATTGCTATTCCTTTTCCCACATATAACTCGCTATAAATTTATGCAGTTTTATTTTTTCTTTTTTTTTCATACATATATCTGCTTGTAAATTTATTGTTTCGAAATGTGCTCCAGTAAAGCTTCCGAATTTCACAGTGTTTTAAATTAAAAACATTTTTAAAAAAATTTTTTCTCTAGTAATAAAATAACCCTTTAATTACTTACTTTTCGCGCGCGCTTAAATTTACGCGGACATTTTACGCAATATCGAAGTTTTAATTGAAGACTTAGTTGCACGGCTTAAATGCGCGGTCGCTTTAATCATAAATGTCGATATTGAGTGAAATCAATACTTGTCTTTCCACGTTTCTGTCTTGCATCTTCCGTTTTGATAAACGACGCTTTCCCGATAACATGTTTACTTTATGAACGTCTATATTACACAGTAAAAAAAAAAA
>NW_018020584.1:1742154-1754255 GCF_002006095.1 Pseudomyrmex gracilis | reverse complement strand
ACTTTACTAGTTTGTCAATAAGTGACTCACAACGAATAAGTTGTTTTAACTTACAATTTAGAGTGGACCTCCTGGGACATGCAAAAAATGTTAAAATTAACATTTTTTTTTTTACTGTGTAGCGACAGTCCGATTTGTCACAAATATATGTTTGTGTGACACAAACATATGATTCTGATCGTATAGAAAATTATACATGTATCAGTCGTAAAATATAAGCGATGCAATAAACATTAAATTGCATAACTGTGTTTTTCTTTTACACAAGAGACCAATTATTTTCTCATTTCTCGTGAGAGAACACACACGTATGCACGATAAAATAGATAAGTAAAGATACAATCTTGAGAGATGAAAGATAGGGCAAAAGATAAAGAGATACAATTGTATTAATATAAAACTTTTTTTATCTACGTTTCACACATCTATTGATTACTTCTGGTATTTTTAAAACACGACACAAATTTACGTCACGTTTGTAGTACACAATAAAATAAATATCACTTGCACTTAGAGAAAGCGCAAATTATGGAAACCCGATCGAATATGCGCGTACGTGTGTGCAGTGTGTCGCCTCGATGAAAACTAGTTCTCGTCATCGCAAACCACTAATTAACGCCGTGCAAAGAAATACGAAGGCAAACGAAGGTTATACGTGCAGTATAAACGGGCAATGAAGCATTTAATGCCGCATCGAAAAGCCGTCAAAGGCTCATGACTTACAACCATAATTAAAGACACAACACGACAGTACAAACAAAATTGATGAACGGTGCACTTTGCTACGCGCACGGCTTGACGCTAAAATCTTGCGGTGATAGAAAATATAGATGCGAGACGAGATTAGAGCATACGTTACACTTTGTGTGTTCTTTCACGCGATATTGTCTCTCCTCTATATATATCTGAAACTGTCCTAAGAGCGACTCTTCTCCCTTCTCTTCCAGTTAGTTTGCAACGTTATTGTCTATAAAGAAGCCTGCGAGCACACAATATTGCAAGGAAAAACACGCATCGTGCGTACAACAACGCGCGTCAGAAAAATAAAATAAAATTTTTCAAACTCCATTGCATTTCGCACAAAGATATTTGCAAATTGTAAAATTATATACAAATAATATTAACAGAAATACGAGATAACTGCCTGGAAACTGTTTAATTTCTCGCGTTTGCAAACTCGGACGCGGAAAAATTATAGTGCAGCGTATGTTTGATACAGTTCGTTCCGGCGACACATTGAAACAATTTCACCGTCATTCGCGAATAAAGTGTCGCGCCGCGCTTGAAACACCGGTTCGTAACTTCGCGGGAACGCACGACAGCTGTTGCGAATCTCCTCCCTCGGAGTGTTTCCGTGCGACGACCTCGTTTTTAAGCGCGCGGTTTCGAATTTCATTCGCGAGAGATAATGCGTCAGCCTCCCCCGGAGCTAATAAGCGACGCAAAACAGCCGGAACAAGTAGCGACTTATGAGCTGCAAACAAGTCCGCGAAGGGGAAAATGACGAAGGGTGAGAGGATTGAGGGAGAAACAGCAATAACGGCCGTCCAATATAACGGTGCGTGTTTTCCTTTTTTCTTTTTCTTCTTTTTGTCCCGAGTTTTTCTCATCTTCTCCTGCCCCCATTAAACATACGCATAGTATCCGAGATTACTTTCTTTCGCCTACGTCTCGCGCGCGCATTCACGGTGTCAATTTTATAACCGACCGATCTGCATTCCACCCTTCTTTTGCCGCCATTAAAAAGGAAGATTATTTTTTCTCTTTTTTTCTCTAAAATTATAATTTGCTGTGTTGCGCGCACCTTGCGCGTCGTCTAAGAACGATTTATGCATTGTCTCACCTCACAGGTATTTTATATAAACACACTCTTCTCTCTATCTCTCTCTTTCTTTTAAAATTCATCAGTTTTATCGCGTAGTAAAAAAATGCTTTGCTATTCATAGACCTTGCGCGCACGGCACTTTGCGGGACACGGCAATCATCTCGCGGGTCTCATTAAGGGTTAACGTTCTCGTTGTGCTATCATCATCTCTCTCATTGTTTCGGCGATGCCTCCCAACTGCGATCTCGTTACGTTGCGTCTGACAAACACGCGCGTTGGCGTATGTAAGGAGAGAGGACGGAGCGTAAAACTCGAATAAACGTAATCGGATCGTCATCGTAAAAAAGTGAAATTTGAGGATAAATAATTAGTAACTGTCGCGTCTTAGAATGAAAATTCTGTCACGAAGATCAAATTCTCACGTTTGCGTTTTTTTTTTTTTTTTTCAACTAAAGTATCTCCCTGTATTGATAAAAAATGTATTGCACTTAGTACTTAATATGATCAGAAAAGTTTCAGTCGTTTTTTCTTCTTCTTTGAACTTTCTTGAATATAGACACCTGCGTGACAACACGTGCGTGTTGTTACTCGCATGAAAAAAAAAAAAATAATAATAATATGATCACTTATTCTGTCGTATCCGCGAGAATATTGATGTTGTAAGCTTTAATCTTCGATTACGTTGTGTGTACCACGTTATAAGCTCTTCTCATTGCTCGGTTGTCAGTGTGTTCAGTCGGTTCAGGAATTTTTATTTTCTCCGTACATTACCATGGAAATGTCGCGCGCCGCGTACAGAAGGGATTATCGTTCGTGCCATCGAGGTATCTGATACCGAAGGTGGATGTATTTTTGTTGTAAATATGTATAACGCGTGTATTTATATGTTGTACGGAAAATAGGGGTACGTAGATTTTCTTGAGCAAGACCTACCTCGAAAATTGAATCGAACAAAAGCAGTTTTCTAGATGAGTTCAGCGAAAATTGTGGAGATTATGCGCACGTGCTTCGTGTGCCCGATCCGCGGTATAATCTATAGATATCTTGATAAAATATATATGTCCACGTCAGTGAAAATTTTCACTTCCTGTTTTTCAGCGTTTTTAAACTCGTAAATAAATTTTATTTGATCGTTGGTCTGTCGTACGTTTCGTTCTCGAAAACAATTTAATTTAGTAGCAAGTTTTATCGCGATTGTGAAAAGAGCTTTACTTACAATACTCTTTTCGTCTTTCCGTCAATTCAGGAAAATTACGTAAATAGTTGGATGATTGAATTCTCACACACACAAACTCATTTAGAAAAATATAATAAAACTTGTAAAAATATTCACATAGAAAAATATAATAAAATTTGTTACGTTAGAAACAGTACGTGTCAAAAATTAATAAAAATGTCGGAACTACGTATGAATATATGTATAATGTTTTTCCTCTTATAGATCTATAAATTTTTATGCTGTTTGTGATACGTGTCACAAATAATATGTAAAAATAATTATGTCAACACTAGTACATATAAGTAACTTTATGCGAATATGGAAGTAAACAAAAATCGCATTTATTGTACAAAAATTAAATAAATTGCGAAAAAATATTAATTGTAATAAAAACTAAAAAATAAATAAACAGAAATGAAATAATATCAAGTTAGAGATCCACAGCTGCACGGTATTGTCAGTTTTAATAAATGATAGAAATAGAAACTGATAGAAAAAGAATTGATAGAAATAGGTAAAAGGCTGTTAAAAGCCAATGTCTCCGATGTTTCTGCGTAAAATGATCTTCTTTCTTATATCACAAAATATATAACACAATACTGTGTGTTGCGCATTAGAAAAAATATTTATCAGTAATTAATTAAAAAGAAAGATGTGTATAGTTGCTTATTAAAATAAAAAATAATTTGCGCTAATTAACTCAATTTAACTAAATCTTCTCAAATAAAAAAAGTTTAATAATTTTATTCTTAGATTTGCTTTTTTATATAAAAGACATTTGCTAAAAAATACTTAGGATTATATGAATTTTTTATTGCGATAATGACAATGAGAAAAAGAAAACTTGTCCTATCACAATATTGGTAAATTATTGACTGATCAATAGTGATTTATAAAAGCAAAGACATCGTTTTGCTTTCCGAGACTAAATACTCTTGATTTCTAATTTACATGACACAATTTTGTTATATGTATATTGTATGTATTACGTTTCTTCGGTATATTAGTTACGTTTTTTCATATCTTTTTTCTACATTTTTTATACTAACGAAAGAGTACAAAAATAGAGATCTAAACTCTTTTATTAATATAACAATATTTCGTTAATACTTTGTTAGAAACAATTCTTTATTTGCTACGTATCATCGGGTTTAGACTCTCTTTTTCCCGCGAATTTGTAGGTTTATGTATTTTATGTGTAAACACGGAAAAAAATTGAATTGAAAACTGTAATCGGCTTGAAAAAGATTTCGAAAAAGCTAAAAGCAACAGGATAGAAAATAAACTACAATAAAATATAGAATGTATTGTACATTTTATACATTATTGTACATTATATTTGAGAGTTTTCTTCAAAAATCAACGAAAAATATATTTCTTGCAATAAAGTAATATCTCGTTCTTTTTATTTAATTTCTTGTTTACACATCACGTAATGTATGTCGCATATGAACTACTCGAAGTACAAAGTTTTCTCATTTCTATATTTTATATCAGTAGACTTGTGTGTAAAAAGAAAACAGAAAAAGTAAGAAAAATTTCATTCAAAAACTATGCGACATTTTTATATTATGTTAATTATATTTTGTTATATCGCGTTTAAGATGTGCAAAACTATATTCAAATGTACAACAAGACACATAAATATACATAGAAAGATGTACAAAACAATATACGCTGAAGAAAGATATGATTCAAAAGTGAACTGCTCACCTGTTGCTGAAACTATCGTCAAGACTGCAGGTAACAGACGCGCTAGGTTTCTTTGGTCGCTGAAAGAAATACGGGAAACCTCTGCTACGGGCTTCTCTTCCCGAAGAGATAGAACTTGTTTCTTTTTTTTTTTTTTGCACAAGCGGTTTTTTTCTTTTCGTTCTCACGTGGAGAGAGTGCAAGATGTGTAGCGAGGATGGCTTCTTCGAGTGTGAGTCACCGACGACGACGCCGGGCAACGCGTCGGAATACGCGCGGGAATGACGCTCGAAGCGTCGCGACGCCGGCCTTTATAATGTGTGTGTGCGTCGGGTGCGCCTGTGCGTTGCAGAGGAGCCACCACAGACCCCCCGTGTGTCTTTCTCCCCGTGTGTGTCCCTTGCGTGCCTCTCCGGTTCTCTCGCGTGTGAACACACGTACGATACGGGGGTCACATCGACACGTGAAATCACGCGGAGATCATTGCAGTTTTGTAAGACCGATTACAAAAATGTAAAAATTCACAGATCATCCCCCCAAACAACGAAAATTCGCGGAAACTAATAAATCGTTACGCGCGCGCGTTTCGGTTAACAATGAGCTTAAACTTTAACTCGATTTATTTAAAAGATTTAACGCTCGTGAAATTGTCAACAGAAATATAAGGCCGATACGAGCCATTCGCAGAATGTTTGTGCGGAAACTAAGCGTGTACATATATATATATATATACATGTAACGAACTATACTTATAAATTTTTACAAGTATTTTTTGAATTGAAAATCTCAATTCTTAAAATCATACGGGATGCTAGATTTGCATCTCACATATGAAATACCCCAAATACCCCCCTAACTAACTGGGGTATTTCATATGTGAGATGCAAATCTAGCATCCCGTATGATTTTAAGAATTGAGATTTTCAATTCAAAAAATACTTGTAAAAATTTATAAGTATAGTTCGTTACATGTATATATATATATATATGTACACGCTTAGTTTCCGCACAAACATTCTGCGAATGGCTCGTATCGGCCTTATATTTCTGTCGATTTATTTAATATCAAGATTTTTATTACTCCACAGAGATATAAAGAATCTTGCTGTAAAAAAAGCTGATTGCTAATATGCGACGTAAACTTTGCAAATTTCTATGTAAATTGCATATGTATTGCGACCCCCACCGAGCGGCTCCCTTTTTCTGACGCGGTCAGCGTAAAGACGCGCGGTCGTTAACAAGTAATTATCGCAGAATATTATGCACTAAACGCAAATAAAATTCTGCATATTTTAAATTTCACTTTCAAACGAGTTAGAGGAAAAGAGAGAGAGAGGCAGATTGCTTTCTTATTACGTTATATCCTTTCGACCTTTGAGCGTTAACAAGTCTCATCTCTCTCAAGGGGGGTTTACTTTCGTTATTTGCGACTTACCTCCGAGTTGGGAACAATCTCAATCCTATAATTACAACATCATCCCGTGTAACAGCGATCTGTGTGCGACCGTGCGGATATCTCCGTCAGACGAAAGTTTCATCGTAAACCTCGTGCTGTTCGCGCGATGCAGGCGGACTATCCGGCACGCCTTAATCCGCCCTATGCGTTTATGGATAACGTCATACGGTAGATGTGCAGTACGCATCAACCGCGCCGGCGGTTCCGTCGGTGAAATTTCCGCGGGATTTTCCGCCAAACCGCTCGTAAACGGGCGGAACTTGTTCGCTCAACGGTGCTCAACGTGCCGTTTGTCGTCGTAAAAGTTCTGGCTGCGAAAGACGAGAAAAATCCACGCGGAAGACTCGCATTTGCATGACTGGACTGCGAGCGAAGACGTATCGAGAGATGTGGAAGAAGTCACGTCTTGCTTGATCACGAACGGACGCGGACGAGGGAGAAAATCAAAGTTGGTGATTGAAAAGTCGAAGATTTTCCGAAAAGTATGTCATGGAAATTTTTTTAAACGTGCAAGTAATACGTAAAATAACACGTGAAAAATTTTCAATGACATTTGTCAACAAAAGTTATGCAATTTTTATTAGTTTCCAGTAATTAGTAACGCGCGCGAACGAGAGAAAGACACACTGTGTGTGTTTTTTCGAAATGCATTTCCTCTTCTCTTAAAGGCTCTCGGATATATCGGCGTCGCATTTCACATCTGAATGTGTTACGTTACGCGAAAAACGAGAGGAGAGAAGTTTGAGGTGAGTAATTTTTGCGACGAGCGATGTCGGGAATAAAACGCCAGGAACGCGAGACGTAATTTTAAGAACGTCAAGAACGCTCTTTTTTGTCATCGCGTGTATAGCGTTGACGTTCGCGTTTTTTCCTTTAAAAATTTTCGCTTCGACGTAATTGGGGATATCACAGTTTGTCTTCCATCGGGATTCGCGTGATAATTCTCTGCACATCGTCCCACGCGGACGTATAAAGTGCGCGCTAAAGATAAGGAAAAAAAAAAAGAACCATCGCGCACTCTCTTTGCATAGCGTAATAGTGTATTACTGGTACGTCTCGTAAAAGCGCGCGTATCGCGCTATCAGAGCGATACGTGATGATGATGCGGGAAACCAACCGCCGTTGCTTCGATTCTCACGTGGATTTTGGAGGCGAGCGAACGAAATTGTCGTCGTTGATATCAAAAACGATACCGATATCGTCGCGATCATTAGCGACGCCGCTTTGATATTAACTTCACGATTCACGTTCGAGATGACTGCCTGAGAGGAGAGACTGATAACGTCTCTAATAAAGCGCAAAGATCGTAAATCGCCTGTCGTTTGCATCCGCGACGCTCACGCCAGAGTTGAAGTTTCTCCCGCGATTCCGGAGTCCGAATGATGTCGGAACGATCGATACCCGGCGCTCTCGCAAGAGATAGAGGACGGCATTATCAGCGCGGGGCGTAACAAAAGGGAAGTGAACGAAAGATAAAGAGATTGAGAGAACGGGGTGCATCTCTCGTGCGATTAATTCTTACGATCGTACTCGTTTGTACGCCCACTTCACAGAACATTTTTAAAGGCGTCGAGGGAGAAGAATTTTTTAATGTCTTCTTTCTCGCGCGCGCTTCGCAGGTCGCGCTGAAGAGACGTTGTAAATGTCGCTGTTCCCTGCTCCTCGTTCTGTTACTATCCTCATGTGGATATTAATCCCGTTAACGCGGCATAAAAATAAAACTGGTCTCGCGTTTATAGACGGAAACACGAGCAACACGGCGACAAGAAGCTGGAAAGAAGAAGTGTGAGATCATCGAGGCATTTCTCTCTAATTAGGTACAACAGCGAAGTACCGCTTTCTAATTAATTGCATTGCTCTATAATCGCGAACGAGAAGATGACGAACGCGACGTTAGATGCTCTGCTATCGAGGAGTATTATTATTGCAATAATGCGATTCGAGATACGCGCAAGATAAATTCCAATATTGTAGATGTATTTTATTCTCGGCGCTTGTTCAGCAAGTAAATGTTAATAAATACAGTTTTAGAACAAAAAAAAAGAATAATGTAAGTAAGTAACAAATTAAAACACAATAACGTACATAAAATTTTATTATTAAACCTTATCGATTACGTTATACAATAAAGTTTTATTCGTGTGCTAGTTGCAAAATCTCCCTGTGTGTCTATATAGATCTAGTTTAATCTCGCGCAAAATAAAAAGTCGCGAGCGAAAAATGAATTTTCATCAGATCGGAAGAACGAAAATCTATCTGTGATAGCTTATGTACGAGTCTCTCGAGTTTTCCCGATTTTCCAGAAAGCTCAGCTCGCGCTCGGAGGTCAATCAGTTACTTCCGCCTCAGTTAGTGCTCAGTACAGACACTTGAATCACTCTCGTTTCACTTTTGCTTAACTAGAACTGAGATATAACTAGATAACGCGCGAAGAGCACGAGATATGTAACATACACATACATACACATATCGTGCCATTACATTTAGAGATAATTGATATAGATAACAACGATCGGATGATACGGCGGATGATACGGATGTTCGCGCCGAAGTTCACGCGCGTGAATATCGTGAACATTTCACAATTTTGCGTGATCGATGTCAACGATAATTCAGACATTTGTCGTCTAATTCTAGAAGAAGTACAGCCAAGAGTATCGAAAATCGTGAGCGTTATAGTTAATTACGTTAATTGACGATAATATGTAAACGTCTCTCTGGGAAAATTATCGTCTCAACGATGTTTGTGACCACCGTCTCCGCCGTTGTCGCCCTTCTTGTAGCTCCACTTCTTCCCGTGCTCGTGCCCCTCCTTCTTGCCGTGATTCTCGTGATGATCGTGATGATGATCGTGCCCTTCGTCGACCTTGTGGCCCTTGTGTTCGTGATGATGTCCGCCCTTCTCGTACTTGGACTCCTCGCCGTACTTCTTGTCCTCGTCCGCTTCGTCGTGATGGCCCTTCTTCTCGTGGCCGCCCTTTTCCGATTTGTGCTCGTGGTGATGCCCGCCGTGCTTCTCGGTTTCGCCGTCCTCGTGGAACTCGTCGAAGAACTCGGTCTTCTTCTCGTACTCGTCCTGCAAATAAAAAATACACGTGCGCTCGATTAAGACCAAAAAAAAATCATAATAATTTAAAATTTATCACAGGATTTTCTCTTTCTTTTTACCTTTTTGTGCACCGAGTGTTCGCCGTGCGTGCTGTGGCCTTTCTTGTGCTCACCCTTCTCGCCGAATTCCGCCGTTTTCTTACCCTCCTCGTCGTGATGATGCTTCTCGTGATATCCGCCTTCTTCCTCGTGCTTCTTCTCCTCGCCGTCCTTTTCATCGTACTCGTTAGTGGCGTGTTCTTTGTCGTGATGTCCCTTTTCGGCCTTCTCGTGCTCGTGCCAGACTTTATAGCCCTTTATAAAACAGTAATAAGACTCGAATGTCGCAGCCGTTACGAGAATAATTTTTTCGGCGAAAAAAAAAGCAGAGAGAAAAGAATACCTTGTCCCCTTTTTCCCCGTGATGCCCGTGATGCTCTTCCTCGTGCTCGGCACCTTTGCCTTCTTCGAATTTGTGATCTTCCTTATGATGATCTTTGTGTTTGTGCGCGTGTTCCTTGGATTCACCGTGCACGTGATCGCTCACCTTCTCGTTGTTATTATCCTTGCCTTGTGGACTAACGTGGTGATGTTCTTCGCGAACATGCTTGGGATTGGTCTCGCTGTACTCCTCGTCATCCTTTCGCGGAACGTACTTCCGTTTCTTTTTGTACTTTTCGTTCTGTTCGCGATCTTTAAAACGTCGATCGTTAAATTTGTCCTCGTCGTCGTCTTCGCGTTCGCGATTTTTTCGATTCTTTTTGCGTCGACCGGTGCCCGCCGATTTCTTCTGATCGTAGCGCGTGCTGTACTCCTTGTCTTGCTCATTGTCGTCATTGTACCGTGAATCAAAACGTCCGAAGTCAATGTCGTAATCGTACTTGTCGCGTTGACTGTCTCGTTTCTTTTCCCCGGAATCTCCGTCTCGACCGTATTGACGATGACGATCGTTAGGTTCGTTGCGTTCTTTGGTATCGACATACTCGTCCTCATCAGTTCGGTCCTTGCTGTTTTCGTATCTCTCATATCCGCTGTCGTTTTTGTCCTCTTTATCAGTTTTATCCGGTTCATAAACACGTCTCTCTTCCTGATGACGATCTTCTTTTGTTTCCTCCTCGCGATCGTTTTTCTCGCGTTGCGGTGCGCTCGGCGTTTCGTGAATTATTTTGTAAGCGTCATTATTGATCGGAATTTTGTAATTTCCGCGGTTCTTTTCGTCCGAAGTGGTTTCTTCTTCTTCTTCTTCTTCTTCTTCGTCGGCATTACTGGCGTCATCGGCACGAGACTGATCGCTCGAATCGACGTTTTCTTTCTTGTCACCGTCGAGCTCTTTTCCACCTTTCGCGTTTTGCGAAACGAGCAACCTGCTGTCGTAATACGGCGCGAGCGGAGACTTAGTGGGAACGATCGGTTGAACTTTCGGCAACGTTGGAGAAAAAGGACTCAAAGTTGCGTAAGGAACGGTCGAGACTTGCTGTGAAATTATCACAGGCTGCTGCAGTGGTTGCTTCAAATTTTGATAATCCTGCGCAATCACTTTCGGTACATTATATAAGTTAGCAAATTGATTGTACAACGAAAGTTCGAGGTTTGCGTTTAAGTTCGATTTGTCATCACTGGGAATGTTGTAGGAAGCGGCAATTTTCGGCTGAAGTTCGTACGACGCTGGGCTGGGAATTAAAACTGTAGTCGCGGGTTTCTCCGTGACGCTGTAAAAATTCAACGAGGCGGAATTTAGCTGCGCGTTAATCCGAGGATTCTTCGTGGTGCTGATTGCGTCCACGTAATCAGCAAAAGCGATTTTTCCACTCGCGGGATTCGCTGCCGGACTTGTCTCGGTGGTAGCGACAATCGTTGCTGAGTTTCCATCGAGAATCCCGTGCTTCGCGCGCTTTGTCGGCACGTAGTGACGCGCCGGAGACGGCGCAAAAAGATCCGTCGGGAGGATCAGCGGAAGAACGTTCGCGGAAGAAGGAGCGATTTTTTGATGATTCAAACCGGCGATTGCCGGCGAGTGGCTCGGTTTCTTGTACGTCGTCGCCTCGAGATTAGCGACGACAGGCAAGGTCGTAGGCGGCTGCACGACGGAAAACGGACGTGGCGCGAGAGTGTAACTCGACGAAGAGGTCAAACGAAGAGGTTTGACTATGCTCGGAATGTTCAAGTTACTCAAGTTGAAAACGTCGTAAGTGTTACTGTTATTCAAACGCAAAGTAAATGGAGGTGCGACCCGAGTAGACGACTCTTGTACGTTCCATTTGCGACGATCCGGCTTTTCCGTCGCGCTGGAATGAATATTTGATGACCATTCGAACGATTCGTTCTTCGTCTTCTCGTTGTATTTCCCATCGACATATCCTCGCGGTGTGGTGATCGATTCGTCAACGGTTTCTTCGTCGAGTTTTGATGACGGGCTCGTGACTGTGCGATTCAGTTGTAAATACTTCTTAAATAATTTCATCTTCTTATTTTTTACAGAAAACGGCGCGCCAGAAAAATCAACATCGGAACGTGATTTCTGCGTGTCATTGTTGTTTACTGAATTAATCGTCGTCTCCGCAACGTAAATAGGCTTAAGATTCTTCGTTATCTGGGTCAAATAAGGATTTGATGTCACATCGGCATTCCTCGTCGTCAATGCAGACGCTTGCCGAGATATGTTTCGCAGCACCTCGTGATAAGTCGCGTCGAGATCCGTCGCTGGCTCCGCGATCTTGTCGCGCGCATCTGAAAAGAAAGAAACTTTGATCCTGTCGAGTCAAAAAAAAAAAAAAAAAAGAGTAATCTCGATTTATTTACCGCTGGCATAGAATGCATAGATG
>NW_018020584.1:1738857-1742137 GCF_002006095.1 Pseudomyrmex gracilis | reverse complement strand
AAAAAAAAAAAAAAAAAAAAGAGTAATCTCGATTTATTTACCGGCGTTCTGCAGGTTGACGATTTTCCTTTTGGCTTTTCTCGACGTGATCCTCTGTGGCTCGTATTTTGCGATCACTCGCTTCAGCCTCTCCAGATCGTCCTCAGTGACCTCATCAACGATCGACGACGCCGCGTTCTGATCAAGGTTCGACGCCTGTTTCGAGCGTCTCCTGCGTGTCTGATCCTTGGACAGAAACGCGAGTACTTCCTCGCCGATCTTCGACGGATCCTCCGCCACCGCACTCGCGGTCACGCGAGTGTTGTTGCCGTTAATTCCGGTGATGATCACTTCCTCGAGAATAATTTTCGAATCGCTACCCGCGTTTGAAGCGTCGCGTTTCGCGACCGCATCATCGATTTGTAATGTCAACTGCGAACACACACGTCAACATTAATTTTGTGCAGATTACAACGTCATAAATATGTAAATATGTTTTGCATATTGTTTTTTTTTTTTTTTTTTTTTAACCGACCGCACAACATCAACGTAGCTTTTATTCGTTTAAAAGAACGACACCATTCGATGGTCTTTTTCATTTAGTCTTGTGCATTTAATTGACATGACATAAAAGAGCAACATTAATTCATAAATGTGGCAAATTTATACTTGCTAAATATGTCACGCATATATTAATTAGATTAATGTCAGTTCGAACAAGATTCCATGTAATATATCAAAACAATCCGTTCGACACTGTGTGCAATCTGTGCATTACTTATTTATTCGTCCCCTCGCGACCTCATTGCTTTAATTAAAAAGTTGACACGAACACGCGCTATCGTCTGTCACTGGCAGCCACCACATTTATTGCGAATCGTACGTACTCTAATGTTTGTCATAGCGAATTTTACTTTATTGCTAAATATATTCGTATTACATACTCGTTAAAAAAAATGTTAAAAACTCATTAATTGATATATGTGTTAATCTTTTATGTATTTAATTAATTAAATTCGTGTCGGTCGATTATTCTTATCCTTCACGCTCGCGCGTATCGTATGTTTGTTTCGTTAAAAGTCGTGCTTTCGGAATCGTTAACAAAATATTACCAAATGGATTATCAGCAGTAGCGCCGACGCTACCGGTTTCTGGCTGCTTTTCATGATTCTCCGAGTCCGCGACAAACACTGAGCCGCGGTCCTGACGCGGCCGAGCAATTATATCGAGATCGTTTTCTCTATTAGAAAACCACTCGCGAATGATATGACAGTTTCACAGCGATTAGGCGGCACCTCGTAGTGTCGAAGGAGCCGCCACGGCAATCGGTCCTGCATCGATCGCTCCTTCGATTCGGCTTCCTCCTTTCTCTGTCGGGTTGCACAAGATCGTCGCTCGGCCGAAGCCGATCTGAAAGCATCCCGCGCGCGAACTCTCATTATTTAGTCTATTATTAACGCGCATTGTGCAACACGCCATTTTTTTACAAATAAAGTATCGTAACACGCGGAAAATCCGCTGAGACACTCTATTCCGCGATTTTATGATTTATATTTTTGTATACGAATATTTTGCCGCGCGTCAATATTCACACGAGCGTATCAGCATTTTGCACTTGCATTAACACAGTCGTCGATTTATTCTTCTTCTCTTTAGAAACACGCGGCTGTCACAAATTGTACACGCAATAATTAAATCAATCAAATTCAAACGGTTGTCAACAGCTGACATTCGATAATTGCGCGATATGACATTTGAACATTTTGAATTTTCCATAAGCAGTCGATAACCCTTTTCCCGATTGGCTTTTCGCTTTTAGTCCATTTTAGTCAAATTGATAATGGTCTTCTTTTTGCGCGCGAAAACATCGTGACAATATGCGCTCCGCTTAAATAAGTCACACACGATCACCTGCGGTTTTCCACGTCAGATCACGTAGATTATTGCCTCAAAGATTGAACGAAGCAAATTGCAGTCCCGCTATAGATTGAATATGATCGAGAGAATTAACCACAAGCCATTACTTTGAACCGACCGTTATTATATGATGGAAATTTGTCTTCTTATTCAGCGCGCACAAAATGCTTGGATAAATTAATAACAAAACGAAAACTGTGCGAATACCGCGATGTGTATTTTGCGCTATTATGTTGTGAGTTACTATACACGTTTTGTGTTTTCTCGAAGTAATAATAATAATACACTCACTTTCCTACGACAATTTTTAAGACGACAATTTTACGAGATATAAAAATACATACAGGAATTCTGCTCGGCTAAGCGATAGATTCAGATCGATTATGTCAACCGAAGTGAAAAAAGTTTCACGGCGCGATTTTTCACGCGGTCATTACATCAAATTCTGCGTGCATTCAAGCTTAAATGGGCCAATTATAGTTGTTCGCGCACCGCGTCGGCAAACTGTGCTTTAATTGAAAGAGATAATTGACGAGAAGTCATTATGCAAGTAAATTGTAGTCCAATTGTTTCGAAACTTCAGCGAATCAGATTCGGAACGGCGTTCGCAACGTGCACGTGTTGAAATAAAGAAAGGAGTGACGTTTTCATCTTGAGATATTTTGATTTCTAATATCTCTATTTGAGAAAACAAAAAGTAACTTTCCTAAAAAGTATTTTTCTCGGCAGCAAAATCTTATTTGTCGTGCAACGTCTTTACATAAATCGCGCACAATATTTTTGTATCGCTTAACTTATTCAGAAAATCATCGCATTGTAAGAAATAAGTATGTTTTTTCTCTCGATATCTTCGCGCTGAAGAGAAATCAATTCCAAATTGCTTGAAAAAGATTCTATAGATGATACGTGCTGCGCTAGATCTGGAATACCCTGTACATGTAACACGAAACGATATGTTGACACGAGCGGGAGAATCACAGTAATTTTCTTGGCTTAGCTTGCGACGAACGGAATTTCATGGCTGTATTCATGGACGTGAAAAGAAATTCCAATTTATATTTTCGCTCATGATACTGCCTGTGTCGACAAATAGATGACTTTATCAACCGCACGGTGCAATATTTATTGCCCAGATGATATTCGCCTTGTGCGTGTATTGATCTTGTTATATTGCGATAGCACGTAGAATATTAAGTTATCGCCAAAAATTTCTTGACGATATAAAAATATATACGTGCGTGTTGTATATTTATAAAATTAAAAGTATAAAAAGATACGTATCCAATTTATTATGTGTTTGCGAATAATACACAGTTTGTCCGGAAAGTTCCCGGACTGATTTTTTCTAGCGCGGGTAAGCGGCGCTATCGAGCGGTCAACGCTG